>NW_019951909.1:0-4764 GCF_002910315.2 Salvelinus sp. IW2-2015 | reverse complement strand
TGGCCGCATGACGAGATTAGCCTCTGATACAAACATCCTTGTTCGTCGCCATGGCAACCAAGTCTCCCGCCTGCCGTGGGTTGTCATGCCGCCTCTTCCTCCCTCACCCCTCCCTCTTCCTCCCCTGTGAGCACTGTATATGAACACAAGCAGTTCCCTGTTACAAGCCACAACGTGCTCCATCTAGTTATCTCCCTAATCTGTAAAATGAGCCTCTCCTCCCTCTTCCAGTCCACTGTCTTTCAGGCTGCTGCGTTTACATTACACCCCAAGTCATGGCTCTTCAATTTTTCTCTCTTGCCGCTGAAAGATGAAATTGCCCGTGAGCAGAGCTCGTGTCAATTGCTAGAATAATTACATAGCAAAATAAGCCCATACCTCTGCCTCTGCCGTGGTCAGAATGAAAAAAAAGAAGCTGAAAATAGCACAACTAACTTTGTTTCATATTTTGTTTGTTTGGTCCCCCCTCCCTCCATCAATGGAACAGTCTGATGAATTTGGGGATCCTCTGAAGGACGATGCAAATGAGKAGGCTTGCTTACGGAACGGCTTGCTTACGGAACGGCCCACTGGGCACACACCGGTTGAATCAACGTTGTTTTCACGACATTTCAATGAAATGACTTGGAACCAACGTGGAATAGATGTTGAATTGACATCTGTGTCCAGTGGGACGCATCGTCAGAAGAGAGAGAGAGCCAGGCTTCTCCGGAGCCAGACAGAGAGGAGGCCTCCCCAAAACATGTCCACCCAGTCAGACGGAAAACAACACTTATTACCACAGCGCCAAGAGGGCAACTCGCCCCATTGTGGATAATAGCTAGGCATCTGGTTAAATTTGATACACTGTAATGCTAGCTCTGTGTCTAGTCTGAAGTCTGGAGTGTAGTAACAGGTAATATTCCTCTCCATTAAACCTTGGGACTTTTGTATTGCACAGCTTGAAGCATAATATTTAAAGCTTGAATAAATGTAGAGAATGTAGAACATTTGCATATCTGGCCATTTTTATCACATTTGGCAGCTATTGAATGAAATCCCATATTGTAGCATTAATAGAGGCCATTTTCTCCTCTCTTCAGTGGGCGGCGGCTGGAGAGGCCATATTGTTGCTGGTGGAGAAATCTCAGAGCATACATTTGCTGTTCCTTATCTCCTAAATGAACTCATTACCTTGACATCCTGCCTTCCATCCCCTGCACAGATTGGCCTTGAATTTATAATGAAACATGGCTGTCCCCTCCCATATGCACGGTGATAGATTCCCAGCCTAGGTTCTAACTCTCGCCACTGCTCTCACCATTGATTTTGACTTCACTCTACAGCCAGATGAATACTCTTGAGGAGAAAAACAACTAAGGAAGATGTAACGGCAGATTTCCTCCTCTTCGTCTGAAGAGGAGGTGTAGCAGGGATCGGACCAAGACGCAGCGTAGTTAGTGTTCATCATGTTTAATAACGACAAAACCGTGAACACTACAAAATACAAAATAACAAATGTGGCAAAACCGAAACAGTCCTATCTGGTGCATAGAACACAAAGACAGAAGACAACCACCCACAAACCCCAACACAAAACAGGCTACCTAAATATGGTTCCCAATCAGAGACAATGACTAACACCTGCCTCTGATTGAGAACCATATCAGGCCAAACATAGAAACGTGAAAACTAGACACACAACATAGAATGCCCACTCAGCTCACGTCCTGACCAACACTAAAACAAAGAAAACACAAAAGAACTATGGTCAGAACGTGACAGAAGATAAGATCTGGGGAAAAAATTGAACTCCCTCCTACAGTATATAGACTTCATGTGGCCATGTCCCCTCTGAAATGAAGGTATATCAAACCCAGAGCAAGGCTCTGCTAGCATCGCTCTGCTGCCTACAACACCACCACAGCAATCTCAACAAATAGCTGTTTGCTCAGCGCACAGAGGACCGCACTCAGGGGGTTTGCCGTCATTGTTCCACCACTACAAAAGTGAGGCAGCCATCGATAACAAACAGTTGTGGGCGTAAATTGGGTGTGCAATTTCCCCCTGGCTTGCAGTTTGATTGATTGTAATGGGCAGTGAGATGAAGAATGGGAGTTTGTGTCTAGGCCAGAAGGAGGGAAGGCTTTTAGATAGATCTCAGCTGGGTCTCGTCTGGCCTTGTCCACCTGCTATGTCTCCCCAGCATGGGGCCAACACCTAGCAACACCTAGCACAACCAACAGCAAATTACTGCTACAAGATTGGCTATATGGATGGGCAACAGCTGTCTTCTGGGGCATGGAGTATGCGTAACACCCATTTCCTTTCCCTGTTGATAGCCTATACTCTTCCCATTTGCTACTGGGAACCAAGAACCTAACGTGCCAAACCATTCCATTCACGTCAATCACTTTTTTTCCTGGCGGTTTATTTTAATTGCATATTATATGCAAATTGGTGCAGAATGATATAGATCTCAACTGAATGACAGCAGAGCTATGATAATGGCAGATTTCCTCATGTTTTCATCTCAGAAACATACTCAGTCACTAAGACACGTTGATTATGCATGCATTGTGCATTGTAAAACAAACTCTTGAGGCTGCTGGCATTAATGACAATTATGCTAATGTGGGAAACAATCAAGGTGTTTCACCCCAGTCCAGATGCATGTGGAACATGCAGACTTGTTACAGATGTTGCTCAGTAAATGATTTTTCTGTCTTCCTTCATGAGTGAACTGTGTTAAACTATACCGCTTGCACACACCACTGTAGCAGTGTTTCAAGACTTGTATGCTAATCTAGCTAACTATGCAACTACGTATATACAGTTGAATATCTCAAAGGGCTTGTTAACCTCACACCAAGTGAACCTTAGATACTTTTTCAGCTTCTTCAGCTTTCCTTTATATGGTCTTTGTGTGCTCTTGTTGCTTAGATAAAGACGTGACACGTTTCTCTGAATATTCACCTGTTAATATTATACTTTGCAGAAATCATTCTAACAGTACTTTATATTACTTATGACCGAGATCATTTGAGATAACCTTTCATTAATAAATTTCCATTCATATGCGAAATAAGAGCATCTGATGCATTTGCATTGCTTAGGATCGTCTCTGTTGATATTCCCTTGATCTCATGTGCTGTTTCTTGTCTTATCGTGCACTGTGACACAAGCACACTCTGATTGGATGGTGTGTCCCCACTGCATAGCCAGAGAAGCAGATGGAGCCGGATGGAGAGGATTGGTACTGTGTCACCTCCAGCCATTCGCTCAGCCACTGTTGTCTAGACTGGTCGGTTCACTTCTATTAGGATCATAAAGCGATCCAAAATATATAATTGCTTGAGGAAATTATAACATATATAGATATTTTTTTTACCAAATCGAGTAAGAAGACATTTTATTACAATGGCCTTAGCTGGGGACAGTGGTTAACTATACTTGTCACGGGCCAGAACGATAGATTTTTACTTGTCACCTAGGATTCGATCCAGCACCTTTTGGTACCGACCACGTCTAACTACTAGGCACCTGCCGCCCCCCAAAGGATGCTCTGGTGGTCAATCATCGTGAAATGTCCTACATGTTCTCATCGGCACTCAGTGTTGTTCATTCAATGTCATTCCATGATTTCCTTACATTCTGAGTTGACAATATATTAAGAACGGTGTTTATTGAATAGCGCATTATTGTGTTACCTCCTTACACACGTGGGAATTGGCCCTATAGCATATGGTCAATTTCAAATGTCTACAGAAGAAGGTATGAAAAGTTCTACGCTGAACCATGTAGCATTTTGAAAGAAACAGTTGGACTCATTGAGAATTATTAACCAGAGTCAATCCAAACATTACAACTGTTGTAGTGTTGCATTTTCATTACTACTTTTACCGTTTATACAATGAATCTGGAAAATACTCTGGATACATGCTCGTAACAGGAAGATTTATTCTGGACAAATGTGTTGTAGGTTGACAACAAAGAATGACAAAGGTTGAGGAGAGGATAACTGGTCTCCAAGCTGCCACAAACCGTCTCAAACTACGGCAAGCACGGACTTTATGACCCAAAGAGAAGTCTTGCAAGATAAGATGTTTTGACTCTCTAGCTGTTGCCGTTGAGGTAACCTAGATGCAGCAATAGTTGTGCTGGACACACCCTGGCTTCCCCTACACAAGAATGGGTCCATATAAACGCAACTGGGTCAGGTGAGGCCATGCATGTGAAAGGCTTCGTTCTGCTATTGCCACATGACTAGCTGTATAAAATTACTACAGTGTTAGGCTTCAAAAGAAGTTAGAGAAACAGAAGCGTAATTTGTGCTATCAAAGGGGGTCATCGCATGCAATCAAGGTCGACGTGCGGGCAATTTTCTTCCACAAACACACATTTGTGCTCATTATGTCTGTACACACCGCGTATGCCACATCTTCATCTTTGCAACTGTACATAACATACGTGACAAATACGTGACTGAAATATTGCATCGTGACTGAAGTGTGCACATTTGGACTTAGAAGTGTTTGCTTGCTTGTATGCCTCAGCATAGCCCATTACTATAATGCAAGTAATTCATCATATAATCGCTCACACGCTCATCTTTACTTTATACATCTAGTCCTCTTAATTTTACGCATTTCCGCCTCACTCAGGTCAGACAAAATTGCACAAGTGCCCCTGAGTCATGCGGAGGTGTTGGTATACTACTTTCGAGGAAACCTTCTGCAGAGAACACGATCCAGAGCTCTGAAATCGCAGAGCCTAGCTCTGCCC
>NW_019951908.1:0-4767 GCF_002910315.2 Salvelinus sp. IW2-2015 | reverse complement strand
TATCAGAGATCACCAAAAATTAAGAGGAATATTATTCCAGGACGCATCCTCCAGCTACTCGAAATTGCTAATGACGTCGACTTAAATAAACAAACGACACCGGTCTGTCAAACTATGCTATGAAAACCCCGAACCTTGGCGGGAATATCATTTCAGAAAAATTCTTTCTATAATGCTTTCGAATTAGTTAATTCAAAACGCGCTATATTGTCCCTAATATATCTCCCAATAGTGTAATCGATCCATGCCGTAAAAAGAAACCTGTTAGGCTCGCTCAGGGAAGGAAAGAAAACCATATGCGCTTAGCCGGTATACACCTTTTCCTCTCCGGGGTCAATTCTACTATGACGTATGGATCACTAATTACGACCAACGCGCATGATTCCGGCGTGCAGTCAAACACCTTCAAGTGTTATGAGGTCCTTTGCTCATATTGTATAAGATTGGCCAACTCTGATCATAGTTCTTCGTAATATTAACCCTTCACACCGTCATCGCGGTAACGAACATGCTAATTGGAGTGAGCTAGGAATGAAATCAGAGCTTCTTGTTGTGACAAGTACCTCTCAAGGGATATACCTCATGTGCCATTTGATCACAAGAAGTGTAAGTATATACAAAAGCTAGCTGGCAGCCCGAATTCAAAGGGTATCTCTTGAGTTATAATGCGATAATAAATGTAGAGTCCTGACAATTAACTTCTCATACAAGGACGGGCAGCATATGTACTGGCACCCCGGCCCTTCCATTACCTGTTAGCTAACCGCAGCTTCATGAGAGAATGTTCCTTTCACCAGACCTAGAAAATTTATTTCTATGTCTCGTTCGTCGAACAACCATTGTGGACCCTTACTGTGTCGTAACCAGTGTGGCGTTCACACAGAATCAATATACTGTAATAATGATACGTGCTATATATATACATCGTAGCAGTTATTGATAGTAGGATGAATTAAAAATTCATTATTATTTACCTGTATCACTGTGTAACATCATGTCAGTGCACATCGGAGGAAGACTGAAAAGAATATACAACCTCCTATTACTAAAAATCTAGTCTTGCTTCATCTCTATCTAACGAGAAATATAATTTGGAGGAATCATGGATAACTCCATCATTTTATTGACCCTACAGTGCACAGACTCTCTCTTGTAAATGTGCGTTTGGTATGATGATGTCTCCGTGTGAAGACCTGTAATACAAGTAATAATATAATTTTGGTGTCCTCGTCATTCTCCACACAAAATTTGTCCACATTGCTTGCTCATCCCGATGTTCTGAATAACAGGTGATGCCTTCACAACTTTCTGTAAACGGGCTAATGACATTTATCCGACACTTATTAGGATTGATATCAGTTCACCTGCTAATACTAAGATGTAACACACCTTCCCATTGCCCTCACGTGGCATTGTAGTATAGTGGAGACTTAACTCTACCATCGAAAACCTATATTTTGTAGCCTCTACTATAGTACCTAGTATAATCCATTGCCTTATGCCACTCCTTCAACCTGCGCCTGTACTTCCTCTATAATTATCTCTATTGAGAAATTACATTGTAAGTAATCCCCTTCCAATCACTTTCTTTTTATTAACGCTTTCTGTAAAATTCCCTCTAATATACTGTGACTTTAATTTCCTGTGTTGTATAAAGATTCCCAAATGGAAAATAATTGAATGATTCTGCTAGCTCTGACCACCATCATTTTGGTCCAACGGCTCCACATTAACGCTCAATTATATGGGTCATCTGCCACATTATATACGACTATGCTCTTGACATCGATATCTTGAATAAAGAGTACATTCACAATTTGTCTTAATGATTGCCGACTAAACACTATTTGATGGCGCTCTTGTACTAAGTTATAGAAATATCCCATGTACCATCTACCTGCCAGCTTGTTACTTCATCATATAATTCGCCTTGTTAATTTTAGTCGATATCCTCTTGAAACCCGCTCAAAACTGAAACCTGTTTGTTCTCTATCTCGTGCTTCAGGATGCTATGAGAAGATAAAGCCCACATGAGTACTCAAAAAAGCCACCATTTGAGAGAATAAGGAATAGCCCCACAATATACAAACATTAAAGAACTGCCCCACTACCTATGCTCCCGATAACTCACCGACAAAAAACGCATTTACTAAACCCCTAATTAGAAATGTACTTAAGATCAAAGTGAAAAGTATAAAACAAGTAATGCCAGAGACAGCCATAAGCTTGACAGTACCCTCCCACACCCCTTCGCAAGGTGACGGGGACGACCCTTGATTTCCTCCCATATACCCTAAGTCACTCATAGAGAGAAGGATCATAGAGCGGAGAGTAGGCGCCGTCTCTACACTAAGCGAACCCAAGGTAGCGCACGGAGCCTCTGGCGGACAGGAGACATAAGAGAACCACACGTTACACCAAAGAATACAATGGGTTAAAGTTATGTACAGCAACCCCAGATGTAAAATAGTAAACAATGGTTACTTCTCAGAAAGTATTGAGCTTTTAAGAGGAGTAAAACAAGGCTGTCTGTTATCTCCATATCTATTTATTATAGCCATTGAAATGCGAGAGCCAACAAGAACATCAAGGGGTTGGAAATCCAGGGGATAAAAACAAAAGTGTCAATGTATGCTGATGACTCTAGTTTGGATCCCTGCACAGTCCCATTGAAGATCTTGATCACTTTTCTAGCCTCTCTGGATTAAAACCTAATTATGACAATATTACGTATTGGATCGTTAAAAAATACCATGTTTACAGAACCTTGTAGTTTACCAATAAAATGGGCAGATGGTGAAGTAGACATACTTGGTATTCATATCTCAAAAAATATAAATTAACTTACCACAATTAATTTCAATAGAAAGTTAGCAAAAATAGATAAGATTTTGCAACCATAGAGATGTAAATACTTGTCTATTTATGGAAAAATTACATTGATTAACTCTTTGGTCCTATCACAGTTTACTTACTTACTAATGGCATTGCCTATTCCAGATGATTCGTTTTTAAAATCATATGAGATACTTCATTTTATTTGGAATGCTAAGCCAGACAAAATTAAACGTGCCTATTTATATAATGAATGTGAGTTTTATGGGCTACAATTATTAAATAGTAAAGCTTTAAACCTCACTAAAAGCTTCACTCATACATAAGTTATACTTAAACCCAAAATGGTTCTCCAGTAGATTATTAAGAAAAGCTCATCCTTTGTTCAAAAATGACTTTTTTGCCTCCATTGTCACGCCCTGACCATAGTTTGCTTTGTATGTTTTATGTTTTGTTTGGTCAGGGTGTGATCTGAGTGGGCATTCTATGTTGTATGTCTGGTTTGTCTATTTCTATGTGTTTGGCCTGATATGGTTCTCAATCAGAGACAGGTGTTTTGCGTTGTCTCTGATTGGGAACCATATTTAGGTAGCCTGTTTTATGTCAGTGTTGTTTATGGTTGTATAGGTGCGCGACGGGTCCTCGTACCCATGTTTATTTTATGTATGTACATATTAGTGTTTGGAGCATGTTAAGTGGACATATATTAAAAGACTCCATTTACACTCCGTTTGACTCTCCTGCGCCTGACTTCCCTGCCACCTATACACACGACTCTGACATCCATACAGATTACAACTTCTCATTTCCGACTATTTGAAAATKAAATTTTGTTTAAAGTATTGCCCTTTCTTAAACAAGCCATGCAAAGCTGGTTACAATTTCAGTTTTATCCTCCAGAAAAGATAGAACAAATAATACAACAAATGTTATGGTTAAACTAAAATATATTGATTTATAAAAAAACACTCTTTATGGAAAAAAAAGTTTAAAAATTGTATTATATTTATTAATGAAATTATGAATAGAAATGGAGGAGTTATGTCACATATGCAGTTATTGAAAATATATGGTAATATCTGCTCAATACAAATTTACAACCAACTGATTGCAGTACAACCACAAAAATGGAGGAGGCAAGTGGAAAAGGGAGAAGGTAAGGAACTTGTTTGCCTGCCATATATTAAAGATACAAATTGGCTGAAAGGAACTGGCATAAATAGAAAAATATACCAGTTTATCTGAGGACAAAAATGTTGACAGCTGTGCCATACAGGGTGCAAAATAAATGGGAGGAGATCTGATGTACCAATTCCATGGCACATGGTTTATGATCTGGTACAAAAAAACTACACTTGACTAAACACTTAAGAGTTTTTCAATTTAAATTATTATATAAAATTCTTGCCACCGACAGAATGCTATATATATGGGGCATACAACAATCTCAGCTCTGTAGATTTGGTTGGGAATAGACAGAATCAATATATATTTTATTCTGGTATTGCCCCTATGTAGCTTGTTTCTGGTCACAGTTTCAGGAATGGTTAAAAAAAATCACAACATGCACTTAAAATTAACCTTACAAATAGCAGTGTTGGGTGATCTGGAAAGCCATAGTCAGTCAATAAATAATCTAATAATACTCGTAGGAAAGGTTTTCATCTTTAACTAACAATCTGTGGACAATATACGATTACAAAGATTCAAAAAAGTAGTAAAACATCACAGCACAATTGAAAAATATATGGCACATGGAAACCAAACGAGGGTGGTCTATGGTGATAGGTGGGATGGGCTGAGAGTGGCTGAGGGTTGGGATTAAAGAGTTTGTTTGGTAATGTATTGTTGGTATATATAAAGTACCATGTATGTAAAATGTATAGGTACAACGTATGTATATGGAGCAAAAAAGCTGTAAAAAAAATAAAA
>NW_019951907.1:0-4767 GCF_002910315.2 Salvelinus sp. IW2-2015 | reverse complement strand
TACTTATAAATCAATGATATGTACTCATTGATTCTTGAAGAATATTACTTATAAATCAATGATATGTACCCATTGATTCTTGAAGAATATTACTTCCTCATGAAAAAGATCCTCATGAGTTTAGCTCACCTGCTGCTCCCCATCAGAACCCCCAAATATCAGCTGGTTTGTAAAGTAAATGTAAACAAACACACTGTATATCCTCAAACATGGTTAAAACTAGAATGTTGATATCATGGATGGTCAGTCCATAGGTCTGTTTATGAATTTGAAAGCGGTTACATTTCTCCAGGCACATCCCTCAGCTTTTTAGAAAAAACATTATAAAACGACAAATCATTCATTCGTAAACGTTTTGTAACAATGCACAACATTGACAGACAACTAAGGAAAATAATAGACGTGAATATACACTACCGTTCAAAAGTTTAGGGTCACTTAGAAATGTCCTTGTTTTTGAAAGAAAAGCACATTTTTTGTCCATTAAAATAACATCAAAATGATCGGAAATATGCCTATGTAGATATTCCAGCTATAATAGTCATTTACAACATGAACAATATCTACATTGTATTTCTGATCAATTTTATGCTATTTTTCATGGACCAAAAATGTGCTTTTCTTTCAAAAACAAGGACATTTCGAAGTGACGCCAAACCTTTGAACGGTAGTGTGTGTTGATAGGCTATTCATGTAAAAGTATAATGTTTAGTCCTATAGGACCATTTTAAGAGCCAGTCATTATAAATAGTACATCGTCTATATTCTATAATACAGTAAGCCTACTAAGCTAACATATGGAATTGTTTTAAGAGCCAGTCATTATAAACAGTACATCGTCTATATTCTATAATACAGTAAGCCTACTAAGCTAACATATGGAATTGTTTTAAGAGCCAATCATTATAAACGGTAAATCATCTATATTATATAATACAGTAAGCCTACTAAGATAACATATGGAATTGTTTTAAGAGCCAGTCATTATAAACGGTAAATCATCTCTATATTATATAATACAGTAAGCCTACTAAGCTAACATGTGAAACTGTTTTAAGAAACAGTCATTATAAACGGTACATCTCTATATTATATAATACAATAAGACTACTAAGCTAACATATGGAATTGTTTTAAGAAGGTCATCATACCAAGGACTATTTAGATATTTGATTTGGAATTTTAAGACCCCTTGAAGTATCCCCCCCATAAAATATATGAAAAAATGTATTGATAAAAAAAATTACTTTGAGCACTACTTTCTATTAGCAGTACAAACACATTGCATAACAGACTCACTACTGCTACTTGCCCATACAAACCCATTGCTATACACAGACTCACTACTGCTATTAGCCCATACAAACACATTGCATAATCAGATTCACTACTGCTATTAGCCCATACACACACCTTGCATAACAGATTCTAACTACGTGCTATTAGCCCATACAAACGCATTGCATAACAGACTCACTACTGCTATTAGCCCATACAAACCCATTGCATAAACAGACTCACTACTGCTTATTAGCCCCAATACAACAATTGCAAACAGATTCACTACTGCTAATTAGCCATACAAACACATTGCATAACAGATTCCACTACTGCTATTAGCCCATAAAACACAATTGCCAACAGATTCACTACTGCTATTAGCCCATACAAACTCACTTGCATAACAGATTCACTACTGCTATAAGCCCATACAAACACATTGCATAACAGATTCCCTACTGCTATAAGCCATACAAACACTTTGCATAACAGGAGTTCACTACTGCTATAGCCATCAAAATCATTGCATAACAATTCACACTGCTTATAGCGCCATACACACTCATACAGATTCACTACTGCTATTAGCCATACAAACACATTGCATTAACAGATTCACTACTGCTATTAGCCCATACAAACACATTGCATAACAGACTCACTACTGCTATTACCCATACAAACACTTGCATAACAGACTCACTAACTGCTATTAGCCCCATACAAAACAATTGCACAGATCAATACTACTGCTATTAGCCCTACAAACACATGCATAACAGATTCACTACTGCTATTAGCCCATACAAACACACTTGCACAATCAGAAATTCACTACTGCTATTAGCCCATACAAACACATTGCATAACAGATTCCTACTGCTATAAGCCCATACAACATTGCATACAGATTCACTACTGCTATAAGCCCATACAAACACATTGCATAAACAGATCACTACTGCTATTAGCCAAAAACACATTGCACAACAGATTCACTACTGCTATTAGCCCATACAAACCACTTGCACACAAGATTCACTACTGCTATTAGCCCATACAAACATCATTGCATAACAAGATTCACTACTGCTATAAGCCCATACAAACACTTGCATAGATCACTACTGCCTATATAGCCATAAAACACATTGCATAACAGATTCACTACTGCTATAAGCCCATACAAACACATTGCATAACAGATTCACTACTGCTATAGCCCATACAAACACATTGCATAACAGATTTCACTACTGCTATTAGCCCATACAAACACATTGCATAACAGATTCACTACATTGGAACAACAGTCCAAAAGGACCATTAGTTCTGAAGTGTCCTAATTTCTGAGACATATAAGAAAGATCAGGATTTGTTTTTAAAAGTTTTTTATTTTATTTTATTTTTTACATGTATTTAACCCCTTATTTTTTGTCACTAAACATATACACTTCCATTCATTTTTCCAACTGGTAGCGGTGGACATTCAGACGAGTCTTGTGGGCCCCGGGGGCGTCCAGAAGGAAACCAACCGTCATGTTGGTGAGAGTCTCACCTTCCTCAATGTTAAGTAACTTTGAGTACGTCCCCCGCCCGACCTCGGGGCGCAACAGGGACCCTCTGCACACATCAACAACAGTCACCCAAGAAGCACGTTACCATGCTCCACAAAAGCCGCGGCCCTTGGAACACTACTTCTAGGTTTCGAGCAAGTGACGTAACTGATTGAAGCGCTATTAGCGTGTACCCGCTAACTAGCTAGCCATTTCACATCGTTCACTCAGACCGTTAATATTACTGTTTGGATGCTACAGACAGACGTTGGCAGATCGGCTGTACAAGGTTGACCAAAACCACATCTATGTTTGGAACACACTCACTCTCATTCACTGCAGCCATATTATTACCAGCCGTATGACAGGCTAGAATGATTGCCCCCCTCCCCCACACAGAATTAGGAATTAGAATATTAATACAATGAATATTTATAATACAAATATGTATTTGTGCCAAAGCCTGAGGGTCACTGATAATGAACATCTGCATAGTAATAGTAACTTACGTTATTATGTATTTTGTTATTATTTTATTATTGTTGTTTCTATTATTATTGTTGTTTATCATTACAATAGTAGTGGTATGGGTAGTAGGGTGATGGTAGTGATAGCAGTTTAGTGATGGTGGTTGGTGGTGAAGATGACAGTTATTTAATTATAGATGTTTAGATGTTTTATATTTATTACATTTCTACTATTGACTGTCCCCATTTTTTGTTGTTATTTTTGTATTTAATTTTTGAATTATTATTTCACTACCATTTTATACTATTATTTGTTTATTGTTTACAATTGTATTGGCAATGTATATTTGTTGTTGCTTGGGCAATTTTGACACATGTTTTTCATGCCAATAAGCAGCTGAATTTGGAATTTGAGAGAGAGAGAGAGGGATGAGAGAGAGAGAGAGGGGAGGATAGAGAGGAGAGAGGGGGATGAGAGAGGAGAGAGAAGAGAGAGAAAGGGGAGAGAGAGAGAGAGAGAGGAGAGAGAGAGAGGGTTGAGAGAGAGAGAGGAGAGAGAAGAAAACACCATTGTAAATACAACCCATATTTATGCTTATTTATTTTAACTTGTGTGCTTTAACCATTGTACATTGTTTTACACCTGTAACATATATATATACATTTGTAATTGTTTTATTGTTTTGAAACTTCTGTATGTGTAATGTTTACTGTTAATTTGTATTGTTTATTTCACTTTTGTATAATATCTACCTCCTTAGTTGCTTTGGCAATGTTAACACATGTTTCCCATGCCATGAAAGCCCCTTGAATTGATATTGAATTGAATTGATTGAGAGAGGGGAGGGGGGTTGAGAGAGGAGAGAGGAGAGAGAGAGAGGAGAGAGAGAGAGAGAGAGAGAGAGAGAGAGGAAAGGAAATTGAATTTGAATCATTCTAAGTAACTGTAACAGGTTTCTATGGGCCTCCAGCAGTCTTCATGATGTCACAATGGTCCTGTATAAACCAGGAGTCATCAGGTTATAAAACAACAGTGTTCGGGGCTCAAGGCGTCTGTCACCGAGAGCAGCCGGACAGCAGGTCGCAACCGTACGCTCAGGATCTCCAGCACCGATGGAAGTTCCCGATCTTGCGACCCTGCCCTCCTGGATTCTTACCGACCCTGACCCACTGATGAGAGACACTACAACGGGCTTGTCACGTGCCACCAGATTCAGCCAGCACACGTCAGCTTTCGGACCTAACGGGAAGCGGGAAAGTCCAACCCCAAGGCTCTGGTCCATCTGTTCAGCGGAAAATCCACGCAGTCCGGTTTCGAGACCTATTGGGAGGGGAACAGCTTCATAGGATGCGCCTCTCAAAACCGACCCGCGGTGGCCATGTGTCAGATCACCCGGGAGATTGGACTGGGGCGCCCAAACAACGTAAACTACCGTTGCGCGTGGAGCGCAGGCACAGCGCGG
>NW_019951906.1:0-4768 GCF_002910315.2 Salvelinus sp. IW2-2015 | reverse complement strand
TGACCAGCTCGGAAACCGGATTGCACAGCGGAGAAGGTACGGTGGGATTCGAAATGGTCAGTGATCTGTTTATTAACTTGGCTTTCGAAGACCTTGGAGAGAGGCAGGGCAGGATGGATATAGGTCTATAACAGTTTGGGTCTAGAGTGTCACCCCTCATTACCAGTTGAACAGACTGGTAATAGGGGTTGCAACATTTGCGGCGGATCATTATAGAATGAGAGGGTCCAGATTGTCTAGCCCAGCTGATTTGTACGGGTACAGGTTGTGCAGCTCTTTCAGAACATCTGCTTTCTGGATTTGGGTGAAGGAGAAGCTGGGGAGGCTTGGGCAAGTAGCTGCGGAGGGTGCGGAGCTGTTGGCCGGGTTTGGGGTAACCAGGAGGAAGCATGGCCAGCTGTAGAGAAATGCTTATTGAAATTCTCGAATATCTTGGATTTATCGGTGGTGACGGTGTTACCTAGCCTCAGTGCAGTGGGCAGATGGGAGTGTCACGAACGGTCTCGAAGCCCGTAACAAGAAGGGAGACAACGTGGAGAAAAGGAATGACAAAATATATTTATTAACTAAGGTAACCTATATACAAATAAACAATAGTGTGTCTGCATGGAGAGAGTCCCCAAATGAATGTGGAAGAGGTCTATTTATGCTGGGCCCAGGTGTTTCCCATGTCGCTGACGACCCTCCCGGCTCCGCCCACCGACATCCTAATAAGGAAACAAGAGCAAAGTGAGAGAATACGGCAGACAGAGTGGATTTATCGGTGGTGACAGTGTTTCCTAGCCTCAGTGCAGTGTGCAGTTGGGAGGAGGTGCTCTTATTCTCCATGGACTTCACAGTGTCCTAAAACGTTTTGGAGTTAGAGCTACAGGATGCAAATTTCTGTTTGAAAAAGCTAGCCTTTGCTTTCCTGACTGACTGCATGTATTGGTTCCTGACTTCCCTGAAAAGTTGGATATCGCTGGGACTATTCGATGCTAGTGCAGTACACCACAGGATGTTTTTGTGCTGGTCGAGGGCAGTCAGGTCTGGAGTGAACCAAAGACTAAATCTGTTCTTAGTTCTACATTTTTTGAAAGGGGCATGCTTATTTAGGATGGTGAGGAAATTTATTTTAAAGAACGACCAGGCATCCTTGACTGACGGGATGAGGTCTATATCCTTCCAGGATACCTGGGCCAGGTCAATTAGAAAGGCCTGCTCGCAGAAGTGTTTTCGGGAGCGTTTGACAGTGATGAGGGGTGGTCGTTTGACCGCGGACCAATAGCGGATGCAGGCAATGAGGCAGTGATCGGTAAGATCCTGATTGAAAACAGCAGAGCTGTATTTGGAGGGCAAGTTTAGAGTTGTACCTGGTGGGTTCCTTCCTTAATTTGTGTGAGATTGAGGGCATCTAGTTTAGATGGTAGGACTGCCGGGTTGTTAAGCATATCCCACTTTAGGTCACCTAGCAGTACGAACTCGGAAGATATTTATCTCTGAATACCCGAAGCACACAGTCTAGACAACGCAGGAGTGGCTTCGGGACAAGTCTCTGAATATCCTTGWGTGGTCCAGCCAGATCCCTGACTTGAACCCGATCAAACATCTCTGGAGACACCTGAAAATAGCTGTGCATTGACGCTCCCCATCCTATCTGACAGAGCTTGAAAGGATCTGCAGGGAACAATGTGAGAAACTCCCCAAATACAGATATGCCAAGCTTTTGGGGTCATACCCAAGAAGACTCAAACATGTAATTGCTGCCAAAGGTGCTTCAACAAAGTACTGAGTAAAGTGTCTGAATATTTATGTAAATGTGATATGTTTTTGCCCCGTCATTATGGGATATTGTGTGAACATTGATGGGGGGGAAAAAACGATTTAATCAATAAAAACAAGGTTGTAACATCACAATGGGCAAAAATGAATAAAAGGTGGCGGAGGAGATGACTGCCTTTTTACGGGCTCTTAACTTCTCTAGGGTTTGTGGGACGGTAGCGTTCCACCTCGGTAGCGTCCCACCTCGTCAACAGCCAGTGAAACTGCAGGGCACCAAATTCAAAACAGAAATCCCATAATTTTAATTCCTCAAACATACAAGTATTTTACACCATATTAAAGCTACACTTGTTGTAAATCCAGCCAAAGTGTCCGATTTAAAAAAGGGTTTACGACGAAAGCACACCAAACGATTATTTTAGGTATGAGCCATGTCACAGAAAAAGACAGCCATTTTTTCAGCTAGAGAGAGAAATAACAAAAAGCAGAAATAGAGATAAAATTAATCACTAACCTTTGATGATCTTCATCAGATGACACTCATAGGACTCCATCTTACACAATACATGTATTTTTGTTCGGTAAAGTTCATATTTATATCCAAAATCTGAGTTTAGGCAAGACGCTACTGTCTCACCTGGCAAAAAGCCTGAGAAAATGCAGAGCGCCATATTCAAAATAATTACTATGAAAATTACTATAAAATCAAACTTTCATTAAATAACAGATGAAAGATACCAAATTAAAGCTAMACTGGTTGTGAATCCAGCCAACATGTCAGAATTCAAATAGGCTTTTCGGTGAAAGCATACGATGCTATTATCTGAGTATAGCAACATTGTAAACAAAGAGAGAAGCATATTTCAAGCCTGCAGGCGCGACACAAAACACAGAAATACAAATATAATTCATGCCTTACCTTTGACGAGCTTCTGTTGTTGGCACTCCAATATGTCCCATAAACATCACAAATGGTCCTTTTGTATCGCATTATTCCGTCGATATATCTCAAAATGTCCATTTATTTGGCGCGTTTGATCCAGAAAAACACAGGTCCAACTTGCTCAAACGTGACGACAAAATATCTCAAGGTTACCTGTAACTTTGCCAAAAAATATCAAACTACTTTGTAATACAACTTTAGCTATTTTAACGTTAATAATCGATAAAATTGAAGACGGGATGATCTGTGTTCATACAGCATTAAAAACCAAATGTAGCATGCTTCTCGAATGCGCTTCAATCAAACAGGACACCTGGAGTGACTCGACTTCTTACTTGTCTGTGTGTTATCACTTGTCTGTGATACTTGTCTGTGTGTATTACTTGTCTGTGTTATATTACTTGACTATGTGTGTTGTTACTTGTCTGTGTGTATTCACTGTCTATGTGTTGTTACTTGTCGATGTTGTTTTTTGAAAGCCCTGCTGCTCTGTCCTCCCCTCCAGCCAACGAGCCCCAACCGTGGCTGGTTTGTTCCCCCGTCGGAGGCAATCCTGGTTGTACGTGGTGTCAGCACTGCTGCCCTGCTGTCACCATCCTACTCTTCATGGACCAGCAGATCACGCTGTCATCGTCAACAGGAAGGGCCAATGCTGAAGGTTGGACAGGCAGGTTTTCAGTAGTCTGAGGAGGAAGGTTCAATAGTCGAAGGTAGGACAGGGTCTCAATAGTCTGTAAGTAGGACAGGACAGGGTCCAGTAGTTGAAGGTAGGACAGGGTCAGTAGTCTGAAGTAGGACAGGGTCTCATAGTCTGAATAGGCAGGCACAAGGAATGGTCTCAATATTGAAGGTAGAAGGTCTCAAAGTCTGAGGTAGGACAGGGTCTCAGTAGTCTGAAGGTAGGACAGCTCATGTCGAGGTAGGACAGGGTCCAGTAGTCTGAAGGTAGGACAGGGTCTCATAGTCTGAAGGTCGGACAGGACAGGGTCCAGTAGTCTGAAGGTAGGACAGGTCTCAATAGTCTGAAAGGTAGGCAGGGCTCAATAGTCTTAAGGTAGGACAGGACGTCTCATAGTCTGAAGTAGGAAGACAGGGTCTCATAGTCGAAGGTAGACAGTAGCGGTCTCAGTAGTCTGAAGGTAGACAGAGGTCTCAATAGTCTCTAGGTAGGACAGGGTCTCAGTAGTCTGAAGGTAGACAAGGACAGGGTCTCAGTAGTCTGAGGTAGACAGGACAGGTCTCAATAGTCTGAAGGTAGAACAGGAGCTCATAGTCTGAAGTAGAACAGGGTCTCAATAGTCCTGAAGTAGGAACAGGGTCTCAGTAGTCTGAAGTAGTAGAAACAGGGTCTCAGTAGTCTGAAGGAGAACAGGTCTAGTAGTCTGAAAGTAGGACAGGGTCTCAGTAGTCTGAATGTAGAACAGGTTCATAGTCTGAGGTAGAACAGGGTCTCATAGTCTAAGGTAAGAACAAGGGTCTCATAGTCTGAAGGTAGAACAGGGTCTCAGTAGTCTGAAGTAGAACAGGTCTCATAGTCTGAAGGGTAGAACAGGGTCTCAGTAGTCTGAGGTAGAACAGGTCAGAGTGCAAGGAACAGGTCAGTAGTCTGAAAGGAGAAAGGGTCTATATCTGTGAGAAAGGGTTCTCAGTAGTCTGAAGGTAGAACAGGGTCTCAGTAGTCTGAAGGTAGAACAGGGTCTCTATAGTCTGAAGGAGGACAGGTCTAATATCTGCAAGTAACAGGTCTCAATGTCGAAGTAGAACAGGGTCTCAATAGTCTGAAGTAGAACAGGGTCTCATAGTCTGAGTAGAGAAGGTCTCCAGTAGTCTGAAGGTAGGAACAGGGTCTCAGTAGTCTGAAGGTAAACAGGGTCTCAGTAGTCTGATAGTAGGACAGGGTCTCAGTAAGTCGAAAGGTAGGACAGGTCTCATAGTCTGAAGGTAGGACAGGACAGGTCTCAGTAGTCTGAAGGTAGAACAGGGTCTCAGTAGTCTGAAGGTAGAACAGGGTCTCAGTAGCTGAAGGTAGAACAGGGTCTCAGTAGTCGAAGGTAGACAGGGTTC
>NW_019951905.1:0-4772 GCF_002910315.2 Salvelinus sp. IW2-2015 | reverse complement strand
ATGATTCCGGATTGCTGTCAAACGAGAGCAGGTGCAATCCTCCAGACACCAGTAAGTATCTACGACGTTACAGGAGGAAAGAACAAGAGAAGACTGGTGGCCACGGTTAGATGCAGGACGTCTTACCAGCGAATGTGTTCGATACACAGTGTGTGTTGTTGTACAGTGTGTGATGATGTAGTGTGCAGTTGTGTAGTGTTGCATAGTGTGTGTGATGTGTGTGTGTTGTGAGCTACATGTGTGTGTGTGTGTGATGATTGTGTGTGTAGATGTGTGTTGAGTTGTGTGATGTGTGTTGTGTGCTCGTGTGGTGACTAAAATTGATGTGGAAATGTGTGTTATGTGTGTGTGGTGTGTTAACTTTCCAGTCTGGAATGTTCCGTAAGTGCATATGAATGTTATAGTAAGAGACATGGTTACGAAAACAGCTTCCACAGGTGAGACTATAAAGAACAGGATTCAGGACAGGTGATGATAATGCTGAACACATTTAGACGCCCCAGTTCCTGACCCCCCCCCCATACCCCTGAATGACCAACCTTTGTAAAACATACGGTTTCTTTTGCACTTTTAAACATCAAGATATCTAAAAGTATCAGAGAAGTAGTGGTCTCCTTCGCGTCGTCGTAGTCAGCGAACCAAACAAAAAGTTACTCTGGCGGGGAACCAACTCTTGTCTGCTCTTCCCGATAGCCCTGAGAACTCTCAAGGACCGTCTCCGATTGTCATTGATAGACAATTATAATAATCTTCCCAGAAGCCAAGCTGCGTATCCACAACTTCACGTGAAGGCACAACACACCACACGACAAGATGGGTAAGCTGTTCTGCTAAGAGAGAAAAGAGCATGAACACACACTAACAATGAGCTGTGAGCCACTGGGGATTAGAAACGCTTGCAGGGAACCAGACAGAAAGGGCCCAGCCTTCTGTCATTACGCCATAATGATTCACAAAAAGAGTCAAGAAGTCCAATCAGTTCAGCTGTCCAATGTATTCAGTCACTTACTGGAATCAGCTGTCATTGTCAGACCTTCCTGAATTCACTGCATTGTGTCACCTAACTGATAATTCAAAGCTGAATCATGTGCGCAGTCTCTTGAATTTTCTAGACTGTCTATTGTTTTCAGTTCCTCCTGAATTCAGTGCTCATTGTATTCAGTCCTTCGTGAAATCAGCTGTCCATGTAGCAGTCCTTCTGATCAGATGTCATTGTTTCACCTTCTGAAATCAACTGTCATGTTGTCAGTATGTTTCAGTCCTTCTGAATTCAGCTGTCATTGTTTCAGTCCTTCTGAATTCAGCTGTCATTGTTTCAGTCCTTCTGAATTCAGCTGTCCGTGTTTCAGTCCTTCTGAATTCAGCTGTCCGTGTTTCAGTCCTTCTGTCTGTTACTTTACTTTCCTTTTCTTATTAAAACTTACACTGGCGATATCGACAGGGAAACGTCCAACACATGGTCCTTCCATAGTTCCAAGTTGAGGTCAACGATAAGGTCATGTTGACGGGCCAGCAGTGTTCTGTTTGTTTGTTGTTTAATAGGCGGTGGCAGTCTTAGGGCTGAGAGTATCCTTCCTGCCACCATCCCTCTCTCTCTCTCTCCTTCTACCCTGTGTATCACTTTCTTCTGAGAGTGCCGGTGGCTGTCTCGCTGCCTCTGCAGTCCTGCAGCAGTTTGTCGATGTCTCTGACCACCTGGTCCGCATCGACCCRGTCCCGCCCCATSTCCCCCCCTCCGTGGTTCCCCCCGTCCATTTCCAGAACACAGTCCATCTCCGTTRCCACCCCGAGCCCCACCCCAGCCTCTTGGCTGATTCGGGACCGGGCCTCCGCTAGGACCTTGGCCACCGGGTCGCAGGAAAGAGAAGGGTAGGCTGGGTGTCCCGGGGGTAGTCCTGAGCCGTGGGCGCCGTAGTGCTGTTTGTTGGGGGAGTGGTACTGCCCGTCGGGGGGGCCAGAGCAATAGTGGCTGGGGGTGGGTTTGGTCTCGGCTCCGTCTGCGGGGGATTTAGTGGAGGAGGCGCAGGGAGAGTTGTTAGAGGAGGCGGAGCAGCCTTTAGTGGGGGAGTTGGAGGCTGAGGGGACCTCCTGGAGAAGCGGAGACAGGGCTCTCTTGGCCTTCAGGTAAGGCTTGACGTTAGCCACTAAAAGGGTGTGGTCCCGACGCTCCTTCCCGAAGGTGCAGAAGGTCTTCTTCCCGTTGGGGTTGACGGTCTCGTAGGCTTCTGTGGTCTCCGTGGCAACCTCCATCCCCGCGGGGACGAACAMGTTGTTGCGYTAGTCCACACCCTCTGCCTGGTTGGCTCCTCCCCCTCCCGCCGGGAACTGTGGCATCCAGCAGCGYTCGGAGTGGCCGAGGACTCTGCACTCRTCTGTGCAGTTAACACAGTCTTCTTCTGCAGAGGGGAAGAGGAGGGGGAGGGGAGATTGAGAGAGACAGTTAGTTTTGCATTGTGATTAACAGCTGTCTTTCTGAGAGTCTATCAATTCATACAAGTAGTCTGTTTGTCACTGTCCTGACTAGAGGGAGCCTGGGTAGTAGGCCTGTAGTGTTGGAGTGATCCAATGTGTGGACATGAAAGGCTGCACACACACACACAGCAGACACACAGACACACAGACACACACACACACACACACACACACACACACACACACACACACACACACACACACACACAACACCCAGCACAACACACACACACACAACACACACACACACACACACACACACACACACCTGCTGCAGTGCCTGATCCATTTGCACAGCATCAATACCAGGCTTCCATAATAATCCACAGAGAGAGGGTCTGTCTGAAAAGAGATGAAAGACAGAGAGGACACAGACAGACAACAGACACAGAGAACAGACAGACAGAGGGAAAATTGCCCATGGCGCTTGGCGAGGCTACTGACTGGGACTGCCCAGGGAGGACTTCAAAGCTCAGTGACATACATTTCTGATATGGTGCCTGGCCTTGGCAAAACTAAACTCTTGGTGTTTCCTCTCTCTCTCTCCTCTCCTCTCCTCCTCTCTCTCCTCTCCTCTCTCTCCTCTCCTCTCTCCCTCTCCTCTCTCTCTCTCCTCCTTACTACCTACATACTGTTTCTCTTCCTCTCCTCTCCTCTCCTCTCCTCTCCTCTTCCTTATCTCTCTCCTCTCCTCCTCCTTTTAGCTAACTACACATACTGTTGTTCTCTCCTTCCTCTCTCTCCTCTCCCTCCCTCCCTCCTCTCCTCTCTCTCCTCTCCTCTCTCCTCTCCTCTCTCTCCTCTCCCTCCTCTTCCCTCCCCTCCCCTCTCTCCTCTCCTCTCCTTCCCTCTCCTCTCCTCTCTCTCCTCTCCTCTCCTCTCCTCCTCGGTGGGATGTTTTGAGCAACTCCAAGCTGTGTGTGTAGGGGGATGACAACATATAGAAAAGAGGAAGTGAAGAGAGAGAGAGAGAGAGAGAGAGAGAGAGAGAGGAGAGAGAGAGAGGAGAGGAGAGAGAGAGAGGAGAGAGAGAGAGAGAGAGAGGAGGAGAGGAGAGAGAGAGAGAGAGAGAGAGAGAGAGAGAGAGGAGAGAGAGAGAGAGAGAGAGAGAGAGAGCAGAGAGAGAAGAGGAGAGGAGAGAGAGAGAGAGAGAGAAGAGAGAGAGGAGAGAGAGAGAGAGAGAGAGAGAGAGAGAGAGAGAGAGAGAGAGAGAGAGATGCAGAGAGAGAGAGAGAAGGAAGAAGCATCAGGATTTGTGACCTGTTTGCCGACAAGAAAAGGGCAACCAGTGAAGAACAAACACCATTGTAAATACATCCTATATTAATGTTTATTTATTTTCCCTGTTGTACTTTAACTATTTGCACATCATAAAAACACTGTATATATACATAATATGACATTTGAACTGTCTCTATTCTTCTGTAACTTCTGTGAGTGTAATGTTTACTGTTCATTTTTGTTGTTTATTTCACTTTTGTTTATTATCTACTTCACTTGCTTTGGCAACGTTAACATATGTTTCCATGCCAATAAAGCCCCTTGAATTGAAATTGAGAAAGAGACATAGGTCAAGTCTGCTGAGTTAACCTCAGTTCCTCGTCTCTCTGATTGGTTATCTGTTTATATCATATTAATTAACACCCAAACCTGCCAGACAACCAATTAACACCATTGATTAGACACATCACTTCCTCTCCCCTCCAAAAACACAACCAGGGAATAAACACATKTYATAATAAATATTTTGTGCATATTTATGTYCCATATTTAGTGAAACACATGCACTCTACATTTCACTAATTACGTGTTTGAGAAAGGTGTTGTGAGAAACTTGTAATTCAATGCTAGATTATAATCCTCAGAGACTATAATCCTTAGAGACAGTTATTTTCTCCAACTAAAAATACCTTAATCCTTCTAGGGATTGTCTTTGTCCCATATGGCAACCTATTCCCTACATAGTGCACTACTTTAGACCCTATTCCCTACATAGTGCACTACTTTTGACAAGGAACCAATAGTGCACCATGTATACGGATTAGGGTGACAATTAGGGAAAAATTCTCGGAGGATTTGGAAGAATCGGAACAGAGGGGTTCCGACGTTCTGGGTTCTAGTGGGCTGTTGTTCCATTGTTACCGTGTCGCAGAATATGCTGATTCTGCAGCCTCGCAAACAAGTGCAGGAGAGAGAGAGAAAGAGAGAGAAAGAAAGACAAATATATATATATATATAGAGGGAGAGCAAGCAAGAGTGAGAGAGAGAGAGAGAGGAGAGAGAAAGAGAGAGGAGAGAGA
>NW_019951904.1:2222-4772 GCF_002910315.2 Salvelinus sp. IW2-2015 | reverse complement strand
TCCTGACAGAGCTGGTGTAACTGAGTCAGGTTTGTAGGCCGCCTTGCTCGCACATGCTTTTTCAGTTCTGCCCACAAATTGTCTATGGGATTGAGGTCAGGGCTTTGTGACGGCCACTCCAATACCTTGACTTTGTTGTCCTTAAGCCATTTTGCCACAACTTTGGAAGTATGCTTGGGGTCATTGTCCATTTGGAAGACCCATTTGCGACCAAGCTTTAACTTCCTGACTGATGTCTTGTGGACATATTGAAGCAACATCTCATCATTTTCCTACCTCATGATGCCATCTATTTTGTGAAGTGCACCAGTCCCTCCTGAAGCAAAGCACCCCCACAACATGATGCTGTCACCCCCATGCTTCACGGTTGGGATGGTGTTCTTTGGCTTGCAATCCTCCCCCTTTTTCCTCCAAACATAACGATGGCCATTATGGCCAAACGGTTACATTTTTGTTTCATCAGACCAGAGGGCATTTCTCCAAAAAGTACGAACTTTGTCCCAATGTGCAAACCGAGGTTTGGCTTTTTTATGGCGGTTTTGGAGCAGTGTATTCTTCCTTGCTGAGCGGCCTTTCAGGTTATGTCGATATACAACTCGTTTATAGATGGATATAGATATAGATACTTTTGTACCTGTTTCCTCCAGCATCTTCACAAGGTCTTTTGCTGTTGTTCTGGGATTGATTTGCACTTTTCTCACCAAAGTACGTTCATCTCTAGGAGACAGAGCGGTATGAAGGCTGCGTGGTCCGATGGTGTTTATACTCGCATGCTATTGTTTGTACAGATGAACGTGGTACCTTCAGGCGTTTGGAAATTGCCCCCAAGGATGAACCAGCATTTCGTAGTGTGACTGATTTTACTAATTGCATTAGTACTGTACAAAGTTAGAGGTGCGCTATTTTATAGATTCGCCGTTCCCCCTACCTCGGGCTTCCGGTGGAGAGACCTGAGCTCAACCTATCCCCGCTCCCCTCCCCATCTCGTACTTCTGAGTGGGAGACCTTCCCAGGCAGTAACCTGCCTAGCTCACAAACTAGAATCAGGGTGCCCACTCCAACAAGGTTAATTGACCCACAGTCCCACACGGTGACATGATATCATTGACGTGATGTGCAAATGAGCGATAGAAAACCGATCACGCAAATGTCACCATACCAAATGTTTTTGTGCGGGCACCCTGGCAATATGCCGCCCTGGGCGGCTGTCCATGTCGCCTATACCTAAATCCGCCACTGGTTTACATGGACAGACCTGAGTAACCCATCTCCCCATACAGCCACTTAGCTCAGGCCTGACTATCCTATACAGATAAATCAAATCAAATTATATTTGTCAAATGTGCCGAATGCAACAGGTGTAGACCTTACAGTCAAATGCTTAGTTACAAGCCTTTAACCAACTATTCAGTTTTAAGAAAAATAAGTGTTAAGTAAAAATAGATAAGTAAAAATGTTTATAAAAKAACAAATAATTAAAGAGCAGCAGTAAAATAACAATAGCGAGACTATATACAGGAKGTACCGGTACAGAGTCAATGTGCGAGGGCACCGGTTAGTCGAGGTAATTGAGGTAATATGTACATGTAGGTAGAGTTAAAGTGACTATAATAACTAGATAATAACTAGATAATAACCAGAGAGTATCAGCAGCGTAAAAGACGGGGTGGGGGGAAGGGACAATGGAAATAGTCTGGGTAGCCATTTGATTAGCTGTTCAGGAGTCTTATGGCTTGGGGGTAGAGGACAAACAGGCCTATTGTGGGTTAGAGATAAAAAGAGATGGGGGTAGAGAGAGAGAGAGAGAGAGAGAGAGAGAGAAAAAAAGGAGAGACGATGAGGAGAGAGAAGATTAAAGACAGAGGAAGAGACAGGCTGGCATTTTGTGGGCCTTAAGTCTGCCTCTTTTGGTTTCTAACCGATGTTGTTGACTGCTGGTTCACTGGTTCCCAGCCAGTCCAGTCCACGTCTTAAAGACAACCCCAGGTCGCATGCTTCATTTCTGTAATAAGAAACAGGCCATGTTGGGTATCTTCCTCCTTTATTCTTTCCGCGCCTTCTTTCCGCATTCCCTTCTTCATCCCCTCCCACTTGCGCTTCATTTGATTTTGTTGTTCAACACGCGCCACACTGTTGAATGATGTGGGAGGGAGAGAAGTCCACATTTAGATGATTTCTACAGTCACTAAGTACTACAACAAGCACATGATCTGTACTCCGTGAATTCCAGCTCTCGTCCTTGGGAAGGATTGGCAAGGGCATAGCTGATGAGAAATCCAGAAATGCGGTCTTATCCAGTGCTGTCGCAGTCAACAAACCCATGGGAGAATTGAAAAAAGCACTGGGAGAAGAGTGCTCAGTAAGCCAGATTCTAGTGGTTAACTGGTACGCTGAAGTATGACGTCAGTAAACATCGGAATTAGGTTTGATGTAATGATAATTGGACCAGTTGGCATCTCCCATGCATGTATGTATCCTAAGGGGCTTTATCATGTATAAGGAGCTCGCTCGCGTTTGTAAATACCGGCTGAATTATACAACCGTGAATGG
>NW_019951904.1:0-1451 GCF_002910315.2 Salvelinus sp. IW2-2015 | reverse complement strand
GAGAGGGATAAAAAGGAGAAAGGAATTGAATCATGGTGGAAGTGGCAACTCAATGTTTCCTTTAGTGAAGAGTAGAGCTGTGCATTGTGGGTTGCCTGGGGGACATACTGACTTGAGGGAGAAGTGAAACTGACAGTATTCATTGGGGGGGGRCAGATGTGTGAAAATATCACACAGACTTTGTCTGATGACAGCCAGCCATATCCTTCATTGTACCTTTCATCAATGTGTTTCTGTCTTACTGTTTTATAAGAAGTTCATAAACTGTTAATTATTTGTTTAAAATCTGTAATAAACAAACAGTTKTAACACATAGGTGTTGCCTTAGCTACGTAACTGTTATTGATTATGGGCATGGAAGGAACAGGGAAGTTTAACCTAAATACAATATACAGTTGAAGTCGGARGTTTACATACACTTAGGTTGAAGTCATTAAAACACATATTTCAACCACTCCACAAATTTCTTGTTAACAAACTATAGTTTTGGCAAGTCRGTTAGGACATCTACTTTGTGCATGACACAAGTGATTTTTCCAACAATTGTTTACTGACAGATTATTTCACTGTATCACATTTCCAGTGGGTCAGAAGTTTACATACACTAAGTTGACTGTGCMTTTAAACAGCTTGGAAAATTCCAGAAAATTCTGTCATGGCTTTAGAAGCTTCTGATAGGCTAATTGACATAATTTGAGTCAATTAGAGGTGTACTGTGGATGTATTTCAAGGCCTACCTTCAAACTCAGTGCCTCTTTGCTTGACATCATGGGAAAATCWAAAGAAATCAGCCAAGACCTCAGAAAAAAATTGTACCTTCACAAGTCTGGTTCAACGTCAACTGTAGATATTCCATTAAAAATCAGCCATTTCCAGCTACAATTGTCATTTACAACATTAACAATGTCTACACTGTATTTCTGATCAATTTGATGTTATTTTAGTGGACCAAAAAAATARCTTTTCTTTCAAAAACAAGGACATGTCTAAGTGTTCCCAAACTTTTGAACGGTAGTGTAATGTTATGATTATTTATTTGTGTTCTTCCAAATGTCTGAATAAAAATTACAATTAGTGCACAATGGTGCTTTTTGGGGATGGGGGGGGGGCTAAAAAGGTGGGTTCGCCCAGGGAGCCATACAAGCTAGAACCGCCACTGATGTAAACGGCCTGTATTTTGTTTACAATGGATATTACAGATGAGTAGCACTGTCCTACGCTGTCATTGCCATAAAGAGATGGATAAAGGACTCTTACCACAAGATGCAGATGTTGTCTGTCAGTACAGGACAGGTGTGTGGGGGGTTGGGATAGGCTAGATTCRAGCGTTGCTGGACACCAGATTATGAAGAAATGGAGAGATGTTTGGTGCTGCCTGAAACATGTTTCTTATGTAATTGCAGAAGTGGTGTTGTGTTTCCGACTGGTTTTCAACTTCCTCATATTAGCTG
>NW_019951903.1:0-4773 GCF_002910315.2 Salvelinus sp. IW2-2015 | reverse complement strand
GAAGGTTTGGACCAAACGCAGAGTGGTTAGTGTTCATTCTTTTAATGAAGTCAACAAACACTTCAAAATACAAACAACCAACCGTGACAAAACCGAAACCGTCCTGTGTGGCAACAACAACCTCCACAGGAACAAAACACCCACAAAACACAGTGAAACCCTGGGCTGCCTAAGTATGATTCTCAATCGAGGACAACGATTGGACAGCTGTCTCTGATTGAGAATCATACCAGGCGAACACAAAATCCCAACATAGAAAATCAACCATAGACAACCCACCCAACTCACGCCCTGACCAACTAAAATAATACAAAACAAAGAAAACAGTCCAGGAACGTGACAGACACAGATTAAGTCATCTACCCAGGACTATATGGATTTATTGATATCATAAGTGACACCTTGACTTCATAGACATTGCCTCAAATATTCCTTGATTTGGTCCACGTCAATTTCATGGAAAGAGCATGTTTCTAATGCTTTGTACACTCAGTACCAACTTTTACCCATGGCATTGTTGAATACTTGTTCTATGGCTTAGAAGGGGAAATTCTAGAACATGCTTATTTCCCTATAATGTACGGTATAAAAGGCTATTAGAGTTAATTCTTACATCTGTCTATGTTGAGCTGCTTTTGATTTAAATAATATAGAGAATGAGGGGGGGTCAGGTGAGTCGGTGTGTGGAGATTGGGGGGTCAGGTGTGGTGGAGGATGGGGGTGGTCAGTGGTGGAGGATGGGGGGTCAGGTGTGGTGGAGGGGGTCAGGTGTGGAAGGGTAATATTATTAAACTTTGAATATTAAATGTTGAACGTGCATGCCAGTGTACCTATTTATTGTAGTGAAATGTGTTTTTGGTGGAATTTTAACAGATTATAAATCTTAAATAAAAAAAGACTTGTGTAGGACTGTAAATTTGCCATGAAAATAATTTCCTTTTGGTTCAGTGGGACTTTAGTGACTTTGCTTATGTGTGCTGCATATAAATGAAATAATATAGAACAGAGTAGTCATGTTGCCTGTAGTTTCCTTTTGGGACTGATGGAGGACTTAGGAACACCAGTAGTATTCTTAGTGGACATGGGAGAGCCTATACAGTAGGTCTAATCCAAAGACATGGTTGGAAGCTAATACGGCGAAGGGTAGGTCTAAAGCAAAAGACATGGAGAGCAGGATACAGTAGGATCTATTCAAACAGGCAGCCTATCCAGACGGGTTATTTCTTAAATCTGTAACCGCGAAATAATGCTACTAGAAAATATATCACACAAACAATTAACAAGTGTTCTTTATAGGTTGAAGTTTGTGTGATTTATTTTGTCGTAGCCTGAGTGTGATGATGGGTGTATTGATACACCATCCAAAGTCTAATTGAAAACTCCACCATGCCTCGAAAAGGCATATTCAGTGTCTGCTTTTTTTTTACCCATCTTACCAATAGGTGCCTTTACTGTATGGCGAGGACATTGGAAACCAATTCCTGGGCTGGGTTTCCAAAAAGCATCGTAGCACGAAATCATCTTAATTTCATTGAAACTAAATGGATATGTCAGCGAGGACAGCCGTAACAGTGTCCATGAAATTTGCCCATAATCTTCCTTTTTAACTAAATACAGCATGACATGACATCTAAATCTAACAATGCATATGGGTCAATGTCATACAACTGTGATGGTTTCATCCTTCATCCACCCAACTTCAATGACCTTGCAGCCTGAAGGCTTTGATACAAATATAAGCTGCTCTCTGTCTGAAAACAGACTGACCAACACCCAGGTTTACAGTGTTGACAAAAATGCAGAGATGACTGTGTGGAAAATATTGAACTTATTGTCAAAGTCTCTACTAGGGGAAGGCTTCCAGCGGAAGACATCAGCGAAGATCCACAGAGCAAAAAGGAAGTGATGGTGGCCCTCACCTGACTCTGTAGTCGAGGAGGGGAAAAGAGTCTGCCACTGTCTTTCATGACTAAGGCCATTTTCAYWKAAATACATGTCTCCTTTGTGTAATACAGTYCATTTGAACCAGAAACAGTGTCATTCATTGAGGTGTGCTGTTAGTGCTGTTATTTCCAGAGACATTGATGAGAAAAACTACTGAAATATTAACAGCAGCATCAAACAAAATTAACGGCTTTCGACAAACAGGTCCCAGTAGATGATGATTTTGATGTTCCTCTTCACCCAGATGAAGCGCGCCAGCTGGGCTGGGACAATCTGGGATTAGTAGAAATTCAGTTTCCAGGTGTTAAAATACTGAACACCCCACCAGAGCCAGGGATTTCAGGAATGTCTCTCTCAGCCAACAAGAAAACTAAATAAATGTAGCATAACCTTTTTAAATTATATATACAGAAATGAATGAGCTTTAACAAATTAAAATTAAAACAATGTAAATGTAGAACTTTACATAAGCTTTATAAAGCCCTATTAAAATGAGGTTATACGCCATCATTGGTCTGAGTCCTCTTTGCATTCACATCGATATGTTTAGAAATKAACCAAGATCTTTTTCCAACATTCACTCAGTGCACTCTGGGTTTTTACAAAGTGCAGGACAAGCCATTCCAYCAGAAGGTGCTATCAGACAGCTAGATACATACTTACATTTTGGAAGCTAAAAGATTGCATTTGGTTAAAAGAAAAAACAATAATTGTAATCAGAAGATACTATTATCATGTATATATTATTAATAACAGAATAAATAGCAGAATAATAACTGCAGATACAATAATGCTACTGCTCCTTTAAGAGCTCAAATTGATTTGTTATGCTCTGTTGTGATTCTCACCAAATATGTTGTCTTCTCACGCATACAAACCCCACTATCGAGTAACACTTTAGAAACTCTCTTTAGCCTATAGATCACATATTGCAAATCAATAATCTTCTGAACAAAAAATCAACACATATATTGACATTTCTGTGGATCCTTAACAGTCGCAAATCAATATCTAAAAACAGCATACGTTTGTTCCGCGAACCTGTACACATCATCTCTCTTTTGTGTCCCCATTGTGAGGGTGTATGGCGGGGAAAACAGTGTTGTAGTAGTCTAGTGTGTGTTGCGGTAATGGGAATAATGACAAGCGCAGGGGGGCGGCAGGTAGCCTAGTGGTTAGAACGTTCGGCCAGAAACTGAAAGGTTTGCTGGATCGAATTCCTGAGCTGACAAGTTAAAAATCTGTTGTTCTGAACAAGGCAGTTAACCCACTGTTTCCCGGTAGGCATTGTAATAAGAATTTGTTCTTAACTGACTTGATTAGTTAAATAAAAGCCACTTGGGGAGCTTCTTCTTCTTTGTTTTTTAAATGGTGGTTGGCAATCACCGCCACCAATTGGACTGGAGTGTAAATCCTTACAGTTTGTAAAACAAAGAAAAAAAAGTACACTTCTGACTAACCTACACTCATTAAAAACCTACTACCCCATTCCACTACTTTTCCCTGTCTGCTCCTACACCATGCCAATGGCCTGGAGGACAGGCCACCACCAAAAAACACACTATAACTATTCTGAAGTCAAATCTCGTACACCCGAGTAATTCTTGCAGCTGCCACCACAACATTATTTTCTGTGATTTATGTTCCATTTCTGTGGTAGTTATTTATTATTAGGATCCCCATTAGCCAACGCCAATGGTGATTATGACCATTGCTATAAACCATGGCTATAAACTGTAAGGGGCCAACATTTATGAAGCATATATCCCTCGTTGGCCTATCCCTCTATGCTAACACAGATCTCCTACTCACACGGATCCCTCAGAATCCCTCAACCTTGGCCCATCCTCCTCTAGTTTCTTCTCTGACTCATCACATGACACCCTCTGCACTACTCTGACCATTCCCACCTCAACCTGCCTTCTCGCACAGGGCAATTCCGATCTAAGCAACATGGGGACTCTTACAATTGACAAACACAACTTTTCCCACCAAACTACACATTCCTCTATCCCTGGGGAGCTTCATGTTCACAATAAAAGTCGTGCAGCAAATGTCCCCTTCCTTTTAGAAATTCGAAAGATGTGAGCGCCTGTGAAATCGTGATTTGTCCAAATGATCAGTGATGAAAATCTGCATACCAGAACAAAGTTCCTTGTTAGTTGTTGCATGCCAGAGTCTGTCGACAGATGCTACTACCATTTATGTTACTTGTATATGTCCAAGAGAGATTACAGTACCACAGTGACAGTATCATCCACACAACTTCAATGACCTTCAGCCTGTTGAGCTTTGAGCCAAATATCAGCTGCCCTCTGTCTGAAAACAGACTGACCGATACCAAGGTTAACGTGGTGCCAAACATGTAGAGAAGAGATGACAGTGTGAAAAAAGTTAGTTATAGAACGAGAATTTGATGTAAGAAAGAAATGAAGATCCAAGAGCACAAAGGAGTAGAGAATTCCCTGCGGATCCCAGTGATGGTGACCCTCATCTGATGGTGCAGGCGGGGGAGAGAGAAGGGGCTGCCGCTCTCTTTCATCTCTTCATGTGTCTAGCAGGTAGCACACTGTGACCCAGCTCGACCCCACCATCACACACAGACAAAAAAACATGTAGATAACTTTGCAATAGACCACACCGTCAGTGTAATACAGTCCATCTGTAGAGCCAGAAACAGTGTCTTTGTTGATGTGTAAGTGATGTTATCGTTTCCCTCACATTTTGAGAAATAAACTTCTGAATCAGCCAAGCAAACAGAAAGAAAACTCTGTCGACAAACAGGCCCCAGTAAATGATGATTTTGTGTTCCTCTTTTTTGTTCCATTT
>NW_019951902.1:0-4774 GCF_002910315.2 Salvelinus sp. IW2-2015 | reverse complement strand
TACATTGTGGCTGGCAGCGTGACATCCTTAACTTACCTTACGTTGTGGCTGGCAGCGTGACATCCTTAACCTAACTTACGTTGTGGCTGGCAGCGTGACATCCTTAACTTACCTTACGTTGTGGCTGGCAGCGGACATCCTTAACTTACCTTACGTTGTGGCTGCAGCGTGACATCCTTAACTTACCTTACGTGTGCTGGCAGCGTGACATCCTTAACTTACTTTCGTTGTGGCTGGCAGCGTGACATCCTTAACTTACCTTACGTTGTGGCTGGCAGCGTGACATTGTGTTACCTTTATTGTGGCTGGCAGTGTGACATCCTTGTGTTACCTTTCTTTGTGGCTGTGCAGCGTGACATCCTTAACTTACCTTTAGTTGTGGCTGGCAGCGTGAAATCCTTAACTTACCTTACGTTGTGGCTGGCAGCGTGACATCCTTAACTTACCTTACGTTGTGGCTGGCAGCGTGATATCCTTAACTTACCTTACGTTGTGGCTGGCAGCGTGACATCCTTAACTTACCTTACGTTGTGGCTGGCAGCGTGACATCCTTAACTTACCTTACGTTGTGGCTGGCAGCGTGACATCCTTAACTTACCTTACGTTGTGGCTGGCAGCGTGACATCCTTAACTTACCTTTAGTTGTGGCTGGCAGCGTGACATCCTTAACTTACCTTTAGTTGTGGCTGGCAGCGTGACATCCTTAACTTACCTTACGTTGTGGCTGGCAGCGTGACATCCTTAACTTAACTTAGTTGTGGCTGGCAGCGTGACATCCTTAACTTACCTTACTTGTGGCTGGCAGCGTGACATCCTTAACTTACCTTACGTTGTGGCTGGCAGCGTGACATTCTTAACTTACCTTACGTTGTGGCTCGGGCAGCTCGTTGTACTTCACGTATTCGGCTGCAGCGTGACATCCTTAACTTACCTACGTGTCTTGCTGAAACAGGCTTTGAGGTCGCTCTCGAAGATGTGTATCTGTTACTTGAATTCTGTGAGCATTGTATTAGTGGCTGCAATGTTCTACTTCCTTCCTGTGGCAGGTCTTCCTCATGAGAGCCATATCATCATAAGAGCGTAGATGTTTTTGCGCAGGCGAGTGACATGCCCTTAACCTTACCTTACCGTTGTGGCTGCTGCACAGTTCATTGAAATTTGTACGCGCGCCAAGTGACTGACCAATTCATGTAGTACTATTTACATTAACTTACCTTTACGTTGTGAGTGAGCATTAGGCATACGTGACACTCGCTTTCGTTTCTCTTTGCGTCTCGTTCATCGTGCATGTTACATTAGATCCATCTTAACGATTAATATTGACTGTCCTTTTACCAATAGTGCTGCCAGTAGCTAGTAGCGTTAAGTATAATCGTTATATACACCACCTAACCTGACTTGGGTTGTGTCACAAGTGGTGGTGCGCCGGATTGCCACCTTCACCTCTCTACTTCTAGCCCTGGTGTCTCAGCTCCTATCACCTACTCATTAGACACCTGAATGCAACTCTTTGTGATTTCCTCTTCTTTTTAGGCGCTTTGCACCTTCTCCTCTCTAGCCATTGAGGTGGCCACCAGGCGGTGTTCACCTCTCGTTTTAGTCCGCGCTTGCAACCTTCACCTCTCTTAGCTCGGTTTTGCAACCTTTCCTACACTCTTTCGTGCCCGCGTGCGAACCCTCCACCGTGCGCTAATCAGGCCCCCTTCGATTCTGGCAACGCTGTCACCGTCCTCTAGCCACTGGCGCTTTTGCTTACTGTGATTGCGTGCCATATCAACAAGACAACTCTCTAGCCCTGCAACCTTCACCTCTCTTAGCGCCTAGCTATCATGCAACGATTACCATCTTTCTTGAGCCCGTTTGTTTGCTTGAACCTTCATCCTTCATCTCATAGCCCTGGCCGTGCCATTAGCCCTTTACTGCTATCTTAATGCACGTCACTCTCAATACCTGTCATGCTAAAGCTCACATCATAGAAGCCACTTTTCAACTTGTTCCTAAGCCCTGCCACCGTTCACCTCCACCTTCTACTAGCTGAAATTTAGCATCTCTCTGCCTCATGAATCTCTCTCCCAGGTAACGCAAGGATGTCACGCTGCCAGCCACAACGTAAGGTAACGCAAGGATGTCACGCTGCCAGCCACAACGTAAGGTAACGCAAGGATGTCATGCGAAACTCAAAAGTAGAATTATTTTTATTCACCCTGCTCCTCAGATTCTCTTCCATATCTCCTGGTGGGAATAGGGCCTTATTTTCTCCATGTCACTGTGTGTCTGGCAAGTTGGGAGTGGTGGGGGGTGTTGTTAAAGCATGGGGGCTGTTTGCACTTCAAATGAGGGAGGTGTTCAACAATGGAAGAGTTACTGAATTTACCTTAGAAAAAGCAGAGAGCCATTTTCACAGACCCGATACTTGTATTTTGGTTATAGGGTGAACATGCAGGAATCATGACTTGGTCTTTTAAGTGGGTTTTTACTTCYCCATGTTTTTTACCCTCCTTTCAGACATAAGAAAAAGCTGGTATAAAAATGCAAGCGCTGTAAATGTGTGTGATTTTGGCCTGTGTGTGAAAGGGATAATACAGTCATTAATAAACAGGAACTTCTGTTCTCTCTGTTCCGTTTCATTCTCAGTAGTCGGGGATAATTAGTGACCTCGKCATACAGTACGGTGTTCCCTCGTTACAGGTCAGCCACTTCAGTTTTTAGTTTACATTTCAAAATGGTGTGCATTATGCAAATCAGTTCTCCGTACAATGCCATTAGAAAGGTATACAGAGACTGTATGAAGAGACAGTTGAGTTACATACAGTAAATCACAACAAGAACCCATTAGTGAGTCTTGTAAAAATAGCTAGAGAGGGTTACAGTGGTGTGACGAATGAACAAGACATGTTTTGTATCAAAGGCTGTTCACATCACAAGAAGAAGAGAAACAAGGCAACGTAGAGAGAGGCAGACGATTAAATATCTTTAAATATTTATTTTTAAACTTTAAATAACATCTCTGAAAAGATCTTAACGTCTTTCATTGGGCGTTACAGTATGAATAGCCTACCTTATCAGAGAACTGATTAATGCACAAATATCTACAGTGACAAACATTTCATATGCTGGCCTCAAACACCAGATCTTCTTAACCTGTATCCTGCCTTTCATGTTTTCTTACTTCATAAAATGTATTTCCTGTTCTGTTTTTTGTGTATTTCCTTTTTTGTCAAGTTTCATCTCATTCTGACTCAGGTCTCACTTGGCAGTCACCTGCCCCCTTCTGGTCCAGAGGTGGTCTCACTTGGCAGTCACCTGCTGTCCTGCCCCCTTCTGTTCCAGAGGTGGTCTCCCTTGGCAGATGTCTACTCTCTTATGGTCCAGAGTTGGTCTCCCTTGGCAGATGTCTATCTCTTATGGTCCAGAGTTGGTCTCCCTTGGCAGATGTCTATCTCTTCTGGTCCAGAGGTGACAGGTAGCTCTACACAGATACAGATAAATAACAGGGTAATAGCTGCACACAGACACTGCTACAGATCTTTAATTGTTTCTTTAGAGTCTAAGAAGTTGGGGGAGGGGTGGAATTGTTTTAAGATGGGGTTACTATGGGTCATGTAGATTTTTGATTTTGAATTTTAGGACCTTTAGATATCACCCAAAAATATATAAAAAACATTTGTTGATAAAATGATTACTAAAGCCCATAGAAAGGCATTGAATAACACATTCATACAAACCATCTCCTATGGGTTGAGGTCGGGTGGTCGTGAAGGCCAGGTCATCTGATGGAGCACTCCATCACTCTCCTTCTTGGTCGAATAGCCCTTACACAGCCTGGAGGTGTGTTTTGGTCATTGTCCTGTTGAAAAACAAATGATAGTCCCACTAAGCCCAAACCAGATGGATGGCGTATCGCTGCAGAATGCTGTGGTAGCCATGTTTGTTAAGTGTGCCTTGAATTATAAATAAATCACCAACAGTGTCACTAGCAAAGCACCATCACACCATATTATATTCTTTGTTTATTAATCTTTATTTAACTAGGCAAGTCAGTTAAGAACAAATTCTTAATTTACAATGACGGCCTACTCCGGCCAAAACCCGGACAATGCCAGACCAATTGTGCGCCGCCCTATGGGACTCCCAATCCACGGCCGGTTTTGATACAGCCTGGAATCAACCAGGGTCGTAGGGATGCCCTCTAGCACTGAGATGCAGTGCTTTAGACCGCTGCACCACTTGAGAGCCACACACCTCCTCCTCCATGCTCACGGTGGGAACCACACCATCACACCTCCTCCTCCATGCTTCACGGTGGGAACAACACCATCACACCTCCTCCTCCGTGCTTCACGGTGGAACCACACCATCACACCTCCTCCTCCGTGCTTCACGGTGGGAACCACACCATCACACCTCTCCTCCATCTTCACGTGGAACCACACCATCACACTCCTCCATGCTTCACGGTGGGAACCAACCATCACACCTCCTCCTCCATGCTTCACGTGGGAACCACACCATCACACCCTCCTCCTCCATGCTTCCACGTAGGAACCACACATGCAGAGATCATCCGTTCAACTCTGCGTCTCACAAAGACACGGCGGTTGGAACCAAACATCTCAAATTTAGACCAAAGGACAGATTTCCAACAACTGAATGTCCATTGCTCGTCTTTCTTGGCTCAAGCACGTCTCTTCTTTCTATTGGTGTCCTTTAGTAGTGGTTTCTTTGCAGCAATTCGACCACGAAGGCCTGATTCACGGTAGTCTCCTCTGAACTT
>NW_019951901.1:0-4777 GCF_002910315.2 Salvelinus sp. IW2-2015 | reverse complement strand
CGTGAACCATCATAGTTGTGTATTGAAGGTCTAAATAAGAAAAGAGAAGGATTTCTGTTTGAATTTGGTCAACGTTTGTGTGGAAAAGGATGGAAAAACGATCTCGTTATCTCCACCCATAAATGATAAGCCACCAGGTATATGACACACTACAGATGTGGAAAAACTATGTGGATATGGTAGAGACTAGTATACCAGCACAGGCGATTATCAGAAACCTAGATGGAAAAACCTCACTGAGATGGTAGCAGTGACGGTGTATTATCCACCAATGTATAGCTCAACCTTACTAGATGGAAAACTATTGGAAATGGTGCAGACTGTATTACCACCAGGTATAGACAAGCCTAGATGGAGAACTGATTGAGATGGTAGCAGACTGTATTACACCAGGGTATAGACAACCTAGGATGTGAAACAACTGTTGAGAAAGGTATGCAGACTGTATTGACACCAGGTATAGACAACCTAGATGGAGAACTATTGGAGAATGTAGCAGACTGTATTACCACCAGTAATAGACTAACCTAGATGCGAAACTATTTGAGAATTGGACGCAGACTGTATTTACACCCATATAGACAACCTAGATTGAGAACTATGAGAATGTGCAGGACTGGTTATGACACCAGTATAGACAACCAAAAAACTATTGAATAAGCTATGACACCTACTGTGGAGAATAGATGGTAGCAGACTGTATTACCACCAGGGTGATTGACAGACCTAGTACGTGGAGAACTATTGTGTGTAGGCATGGGCTTAGTTCAGGACCTTGTATGAGACATCCAGTTATATACAACCTAGATGGAAAACTCATTGGGAATCATAGGTACCAGTACTGTATTGACACCAACGGTCACCAGGTATAGACAACCTAGATGGAGAACTATTGAGAATGGTAGCAGACTGTATTGACACCCTTATTTGCAATGTCTTTAACCAAAGCCTCAAGGAGTGTGTGTGTGTCCACAGGCGTGGAAGGAAACTAAAATAATTCCACTAACAAAAGATAGTAAAGCACCCTTTGCTGACTCTAGCAGCCGACCAGTCAGTTTGCTGCCTGTTCTTAGTAAACTGATGGAGAAAAGTGTGTTTGAACAAACTACTGAATTTCAGCATGCCTATAGAGAAGGGCACTCAACTTGTACTGCACTGACTCAGATGACTGTTGATTGGCTCAAATAAATGGATAATAAGATGATAGTTGGAGCTGTATTGTTAGATTACAGTGCAATATTTGATGTTATTGATTATAATTTGATATTGATAAAAAACTCACTTGTTATAGCTTTACATTACCTGCCATCACATGGTTGGAGAGTTACTTATCCAATAGAGCTCAGAGAGTATTCTTCAATGGAAGCTTCTCTAACATCAGATATGTACAGTGCGGTATCCCTCAGGGCAGTTGCCTTGGACCATTACTCTTCTCTATTTTTCCAAATGATTTGCCACTTGTCTTACAAGAAGCTAAAATGACTATGTATGCTGACGATTGCACACGCTACGCATCAACACCTACAGCCAGTGAGCTCACTGACACTCTTAACAAGGAGTCGGTGTCAGAATGGGTCATTCAAAATAAACTGGTCTTGAATACATCTAAACCAAAAGCATTGTATCTGGTTCAAAGCATTCTCTTAGACCTAAACCTCATCTGGAGTTGTGCATTGTAAATAAGAATTTGTTCTTAACCGACTTGACTAGTTAAATAAAGCTTCATTAAATAAATACATAAAAATTAAAAGGTTGTGYCCATTGAACAAGTTGAACAAGTTGAAGAAGTTGAACTACTAGGAGTAATCATGGTCAAGTCATATTGACAGAGTTGTTGTGAAGATGGGGAGAGGTATGTCTGTTATAAAAAGATGTTCTGCGTTTTTGACACGTGTTCAAGTGTAGCAAAGAAAGACCTAGCAAAGCTGCAGCTGGCTCAAAACAGAGCAGCACGCCTTGCCCTTAACTGCACACATCTTTTCAGAAACATTTTGTGTGTTGAAAATGCCTAACCACTTGTATAATCTATTTGCATACACTTCAAACAGACATACATTTCCCACCAGACACACCACTATGGGTTTGTTCACGGTACCAAACCAAAAACAGATTTAATGCATCCGCTCGTTATGTATAGAGCCTGTCATCGTGTAATGATCTGTTTACCAGAGGTTACTCAGTTATGTATAGAGCCTGTCATGTGTAATGCTCTGCCACCAGAGGTTACTCAGGCAAAAAAGCAAGTTTAGCTTGAAAAAAACAATAGTATCACAAGCTCCTCTCCTTTTTCTAAAAGATCAAATGTAACTGTAATGTATATAAGAATATGATATGTATATAGGAATAGTGTGTAAATAGTATTTTTTGTTGTCTCTTGTTTTCTTTCCTATATTTAACTCTTTAACTTTTATATTTAACTTTTTTTAATGTCCTTGTCTTCAGTATGACTGTTCTGTACTTTGTCATAATACAGTATTTATGCATTTCATGTGGACCCCAGGAAGAGTAGCTGCCTGCATGTGCAGTAGTTAATGGACCCAGGAAGAGTAGCTGCTGCATGTTCAGTTAGTTAATGGACCCCAGGAAGAGTAGCTGCTGCATGTTCAGTAGTTAATGGACCCCAGGAAGAGTCGCTGCTGCATGTGCAGTAGTTAATGGACCCCAGGAAGAGTAGCTGCTGCTTGTGCAGTAGTTAATGGACCCCAGGAAGAGTAGCTGCTGCATGTTCAGTAGCTAATAGGGATCCTAATAAACTAAACTATGTCACAGCATCCCCTACTGGTGACTGAAGAGAGATCCCCTGTATAACCCCCCCCCCAACCCATCTTCCCAGCCGCACAGCAAAATATCCTCATTGTCTACAATCACCCTGAACACATATTCAGGAGGAACGAATTGCTTTCTGCTAAGCCGATTATCCATGTGGACATATTCCGATAAATGTTTGTGGAATAGTACAGAGCTGTTTCTACAATAGCAGCTGCACTGGGTAGCAGGGCGACAATACAAGCACTCAGTGCTGTAGCTCTCTAAAATAATTAGTGTTCACTCCTCGCTCGTATCTCCACTCACTCTTCAGTCTCATCTTCAGTATACCACTCGCTGAGTTTCCTATATTAGRTCTCTGCTTCAACTCWTAGGGGAGATCTCCTTCGGAAGGGGGAAGGAAGGGGTGGGGTAGGTGGGATACTCAGCCCTCAGAGACCTGACAGTTTACTGTAATAGAATTGTGTGTGGTGAAAGTGAAATGTAATAGAATTGTGTGTGGTGAAAGTAAGGGGAGACAGAGGGATGAGCTTAGCAAGCCCCTTGGGTAGCATTTTATGGTTCACTCAGCTCTGTGAAGGCGATGAGACTGGGTAGTAGGTATTGAGACGGGGAGCGTTCCTCACACACATGCAGTAGATAAATGTGATTCCCTCCCACRCCCCAGGGAACACTAATGAGGTGATTAAAATGAATGGGGAAATAATTTATGCTCCTGAGAAAGGATACATTTTCCAGGTTCAATGTCTTGAGCATCTGCTTAATGTATAAACACTTAATAATCATTACATTTACATTTTAGTCAGTTAGCAGACGCTCTTATCCAGAGTAGTCAAAAGTGCATACATTTTCATACTGTCTTGTCATTAGTCTTGTTTGAATATTCTACACTGTAGTTACACAAACCTGCATTAGTGCATTGTAGTGTATGTGCATAACAACCAACTGCATAGGTATTAGGGGCCCTTATTGTAAAGCGAGACTGAAGAAACCCTTTGTAGGTCTGTAACGTGATGGTATTGTCAATGTCAGCACTAGCTTTTATTTTTGAAAGTCATACTTTTATTCTGACATACTCTGCCGACTACGCCAGTTATAAGATGTGTAAAAACACTGGCTTTCACGGCCAACAGTCATATTCCTTCATAATGGAAGATAGTTAAAAACACTATGCTTTCACGGCCAACAGTCCATACTCTTCATAATGGAAGATAGTTAAAACACTATGCTTTCACGGCCAACAGTCATACTCCTTCATAATGGAAGATAGTTTAAAAACACTATGCTTTTCACGGCCAACAGTCATACTCCTTCATAATGGAAGATAGTTAAAAACACTATGCTTTCACGCCAACAGTCATACTCCTTCATAATGGAAGATAGTTAAAAACACTGTGCTTTCACGGCCAACAGTCATATCCTTCATAATGGAAGTAGTTAAAACACTATGCTTTCACGGCCAACAGTCATACTCCTTCATAATGGAAGATAGTTAAAACACTATGCTTTCACGGCCAACAGTCATACTCCTTCATAATGGAAGATAGTTAAAACACTATGCTTTCACGGCCAACAGTCATACTCCTTCATAATGGAAGATAGTTAAAAACACTATGCTTTCACGGCCAACAGTCATACTCCTTCATAATGGAAGATAGTTAAAAAACACTATGCTTTCACGGCCAACAGTCATACTCCTTCATAATGGAAGATAGTTAAAAACACTTGCTTTCACGCCAACAGTCATACTCCTTCATAATGGAAGATAGTTAAAAACACTATGCTTTCACGGCAACAGTCATACTCCTTCATAATGGAAGATAGTAAAAACACTATGCTTTCACGGCCAACAGTCATACTCCTTCATAATGGAAGATAGTTAAAAACACTATGCTTTCACGGCCAACAGTCATACTCCTTCATTAATGGAAGATAGTTAAAAACACTATGCTTTCACGGCCAACAGTCATACTCCTTTCATAATGGAAGATAGTTAAAAACACTGTGCTTC
>NW_019951900.1:0-4780 GCF_002910315.2 Salvelinus sp. IW2-2015 | reverse complement strand
ATCATCAGTGGTTTCTATGGGAATTGTCTTTCAGAAGCCATTGTGATTGCTGTTCTGTTCTACTAGCCTATTTTGTGTTTGGGCAGGGCTCAGAGAAGGCCGGTCCATGTGTGTCCCTTGGCAGCCACCATAGCCCTAAATCCCTCTATGAAAACCTGCCAAGTGCTTATTGACGCTGAAAGGCTCGGATTTCAAAGCCCTGTCCATCTATACAAACAGAATTACACRTGTGGCTGTGTATAAAGCAGCGCATTCTAACGCCGCGTGACCCTCAGAAAAAGCGGAGGACCCAAAAAGCAGGTGCTCTCTGCAGGCTGCGGCATTTACCATCCGACTGCATCAGAGGTTTTCATTTCACCACAATCCTCATCATGTTGTTGACTGCGTTTCAGACTCGCCCTTCTTCCTAAACCTTTCTTCCTAAGCAGGGGCTAGAAAACCTTTACTGACCATTGACCCAATGACTGCCTCCCTCCCGTTCCTCCCCCTTCTTTAACCCCGCCTTGCTTTCCTGTGTTCTCTCTCTCTCTCCGAACCTGACGTGGTGAGAAATATGGCCCGTCCGCAAACGGCACTTCAAACAGCTCCCGTGTAAAGGCTGCATCCTTTTCAGTAACCGTTTCAGGCCAATGTGGAGACAGACAGAAATAGACAGACAGACAGACACACACAGCACTGACACACCACCACAACTCATCTACATCTCAGCCACGCTGTGTGTCGGAAAAACAGATGTTAGCCAAGATGCTCTGCCTCTTTTTCAAAACACCTGGTTCATGCACCAAGAGGGATCAAATCTATTTTCCATTTTTGGATGTTTCCAGTCAGACTGATACCAGTCTCACAGGATCATATTGACCTGAACATTACTGTTCTGGCTTGGATATTTTCCTTTGTCCTTTCCAGCAACTATGGTGGATGCGTAACCACTAACGATGCTAGCGCAGTACAGCTCAGCTCGGTTCGGCTCAGCTCAGCGTAACCACTAACCATGCTAGCGCAGTACAGCTCAGCTCGGTTCGGCTCAGCGTAACCACTAACCATGCTCGCAGCAGTACAGCTCCTCGGTTCGGCTCATTCAGCTCAGCGTAACCACTAAACCATGCTAGCGCAGTACAGCTGCAGCTCAGGGGGCTCAGCTCAGCGTAACCACTAACCATGCTAGCGCAGTACAGCTCAGCTCGGTTCGGCTCAGCTCAGCGTAACCACTAACCATGCTAGCGCAGTACAGCTCAGCTCGGTTGCTCAGCTCAGCGTAACCACTAACCATGCTAGCGCAGTACAGCTCGCTCGTTCGGCTCATGCTCAGCGTAACCACTAACCATGCTAGCGCAGTACAGCTGAGCTCGGTTCAGCTCATCTCAGCTCCTAGTATGAACAAGATATGGCGTGTTTTCCTCCCTGTTGTCCCCTGAGTATGGATGAACCTTTGACACCTTCTGTCAGTGTTATCTACCAGTTGCGTACCATCTAGTTAACCTGACATCAGCCACTGTTATGAGCTCTACCTCCTGTGTCATGATGACTGCTTCCATCTTCTTCCCATAATGACCAGGGTAATTACTTCCCCTGACTGACTGAATGGACATCTCTGATATGGACTGTAGGGAGCCACAGATAGATAGGGTCTGACAGTGACAGGAAGGCCAAGGTATATATCCAATTAGGGCAGGCAACTGAGTGAGTGAAGTGGGACGGACAGGCTCCATGTTGGCACGAACATGTTGTTCTTGTTGAACCAGTGTCCAGGGCAAAAGCCTTTTGTCCCTACATCACAGTGTCCTTTGTCCCTACATCACAGTGTCCCTACATCACAGTGTCCTTTGTCGTACATCACAGTGTCCCACATCAGTGTCCTTTGTCCTACATCACAGTGTCCTAGCATCACAGTGTCCTTTGTCCTACATCAGTGTCCTACATCAAGTGTCCTTTGCCACATAACAGTGCTACATTACAGTGTCCTACATCACAGTGTCCTTTTGTCCTACATCATAGTGTCCTTTTGTCCTACATCACAGTGTCTCTACATCACAGTGAATTTACTCTGTCTTGTGCCTTAGGAATAGAATCCAGCGGGTTGAGACTGTTCAAGGGTTCAAATATATATATATATTTAAAAAAATATATCACACGTGTCCCAAAATCCTCCAATCAGATAGTGTGTGATCTGTAGGGTTAACACCTGTAGCAGCATGGAAGAGCTGTGGGTGAAACTCTTCTGGAACAAACCAACATGTCAGAGGGGGTGGAGGCTTCCAAGTTCCAAGCTGGGGGAAAATGGCTGCTGTGCATGTGTGTGTGATGGATAATCAGGCTGTGGGGAGGGCAGAGGGCTGGACAAGATTGCCAGGTCCTTCTCCTCTCTCTCTCCCTCTCTCTCGCGACTCTGTTTCTGTTGTGCTGTTTGCTAGCACATCTTCCAAAGTGCCATTGGCATCAACAAACAGGATCATGCATTAGTGTCATTCTCAAGTGTGTTCTTTTCAACTTGGCTGTTGATGTGATCTGCTAGGCAGGGGTGTGAAGTGGCCAATACAGGCTGGGACCTACGTCCCAAATGGCACCCTATTCACTATATAGTGACCATATAGGTCCTGGTCAAAAGTAGTGCACTACAAAGGGAATAGGGTTCCATTTGGGACCGAATTTGGTCTGGTCTGGGCTGTGAGCTGACTATTTACAGCTGGTAGGGCCCAGGAGAGGGTCAGGTGACCTGCTGTTATAGGGCGTCACAGGGACGTGATACTGTTGACAGGTGGTAGGGCTCTGGAGAGGGTCAGGTGGCCTGCTGTTATAGGGCACCAAAGGGACGTGATACTGCAGACCTATGGGTCCAACTGACCYACTAACATATGAACAGCACAGCTAAAGGGAAGGATATCCTGGTGTTCTGGCAGTCAGTCACACACAGTAAGCTTTAGTATGACTGGTTGACAACAAGTCCCCAAGCACAGAGTGGCCCACAGGGAGACCACTAAATACCTACGTGGTAATTGCATGCTATTGATGTKTCGTTTGAATATACAGCCCTTTATTTTGAGGTGTCACTGAAATGGATATAATCCCTTCTTGGCACACAGCAATGGGTTGAGCATTCAAATGCCTTGTTTGTCCCTCAGCTCACCAGGGGCCAGTCACTCTGCCCAACTGGAACACACATCAACATGACTGAGAGTCTTTCTCTCTCTTTCAGATCTCTCCCACACAACACAGCAGGAACAATGAGTGATGTCTGGATGTTTTTCCCCCCCACTCTTTCAGATCGGGATTAAATGCTTGTTATTTTAAGTACAGYTAATACTCTTTATGACATTTCTACGATGCCTAATTTGCACATTGCTCCTACACTCACACATCTCTCAAAAAAGACACAGGGATGAAAATAGGGTGTGAACCACTGCGGGTGATCTCAGGCTGTGAAGGTTTAGGAGGAGGATCCCTGCCAACCAATCAAGATAGGCAAATTTCCCAGAATGCCCAGTTAGTAGCTGGTGTCTGTATGTAGCCTCGCTACTTTTATAGCCTCGCTACTGTATATGGCCTGTCTTTTTACTGTTGTTTTATTTCTTTACTTACCTATTGTTCACCAATTACCTTTTTTGCACTATTGGTTAGAGCCTGTAAGTAAGCATTTCAATGTAAGGTCTAGACCTGTTGTATTCAGCGCACATGACAAATAAACTTTGATTTGATTTGATTAGTATCTGTGATTGTACGTGTATCTATTAAGTAATGACCTCACTTGTAGATATCTAGGTTCCTGCTGCAGTCCTCCATAGACCTAATTGGTCAACCCATGAGGTGGCAGTAGGTAAACATACGGTAGGTCTCAAGTGGCACCCTATTCCCTATATAGTACACTGCTTTTGACCTGCACCCTACAGGCCCTGGGGATGCAGACATATAGACAACAGAGACAGAGGCAGATAGCTACTGTGGGTCTCAAGTGGCACCCTATTCCCTACATAGTGCACTACTTTTGACCAGGGCCTGTAGGGTGCAGGTCAAAAGCAGTGCACTATATAGGGAATAGGGTGCCACTTGGGGATGCAGCCATAGAGACAACAGAGACAGAGGCAGATAAGAGGACAGACAACAACACAAACAGAGAATATGGACCAGTGGATTATCAGTGCAAAACGTTAAGATTGTTGAGGAACGTAAGGAATGGGGCTGTGTTAGTTAGTTAGCAKAGTTAGCATAGTTACAGTAACTGGTGATCCAACCAAGTGGCACAGCACCATAATGTGGACACAAACAGAACCATAATGTCCTTCTCTGTACTGCAGTTACTTTACAGCTAAAGAAGATCTATAGCCGTTTCCTCACACCTCACATCTCCTCTCCTTCTTCTCTCAATGTTTTTATAAGCACCTGCCCCCCTCCCTGCCTTTGCCTCTAATCTCCTCTCATCTCCTCTCTCCTCTCCACCTCTCATCTCCTCTCATCTCCTCTCTCCTCTCCACCTCTCATCTCCTCTCATCTCGAGACAAATGAACTGTGGAAGCCAGCCAGCGTGATATTTCAAATCACCCCCATTCCTCTCCTGACACTTCACAGGGCTTCACAGGGCTGCAGGACTACAGCTACACTGTCTGAGCAGCACCAAACAGGCAGAGAGACAGACAGACAGCACCTCACTAAGTCACACCGAGACCTGCGGTCACCCAGACAATATTAGATATTGTAGATATTACGTATCACTGAGAGGTTTAAATTGAATGATACCACCACAAACTACACTGTAGATATTACATATATAGTATCACTGAGAGGTTTA
>NW_019951899.1:0-4781 GCF_002910315.2 Salvelinus sp. IW2-2015 | reverse complement strand
GTTCATAAGGCTGTGTTTTTTTTTAAAGAATGTATTGGCTGTGTTTTATATAGGCTGTGTTAGGGTAGTGCTGACTATTTTAGATGTGACATTTGTCCTGGGAGATAAACATTGGGTTGTTATTTTACTGAAATGCACATGGTCCCTTTTTTTGCTGGATCTTTGTAGATTTTTGAGTCATACACAATCATGTGTTCTCTACTCTGACTACTAATCCTTAGCATTCCACAAGCTTCCCAAAATAAGTTGGGTGAATTTTGGCCCATTCCTCCTGACAGAGCTGGTGTAACTGAGTCAGGTTTGTAGGCCTCTTGCTCGCACACGCCTTTTCAGTTCTGCCCACAAATGTTCTATAGGATTGAGGTAAGGGCTTTGTGATGGCCACTCCAATACCTTGACTTTGTAGTCGTTAAGCCATTTTGCCACAAATTTGGAAGTATGCTTGGGGTCATTGTCCATTTGGAAGACCCATTTGCAACCAAGCTTTAACTTCCTGACTGTCTTGAGATGTTGCTTCAATATATCCACAACATTTTCCTACCTCATGATGCCATCTATTCTGTGAGGTGCACCTGTCCCTCCTGCAGCAAAGCAACCACACAACATGATGCTGCCACTCCCGTGCTTCACGGTTGGGATGGTGTTCTTCGGCTTGCAAGCCTCCCCCTTTTTCCTCCAAACATAATTATGGGCATAAAAAGTACGATCTTTGTCCCCATGTGCAGTTGCAAACAGTAGTCTGGCTTTTTTTATGGCGGATTTGGAGGAGTGGCTTCTTCCTTGCTGAGTGGCCTTTCAGGTTATGTCGATTATAGGACTTATTGTGGGAAGCTTGTGGAAGAATACCTGAAACGTTTGACCCAAGTTAAACAATTTAAAAGCAATACACTCAATTTGTATTTGGTAGCATGTGAACTTCTGACCCACTGGGAATGTGATGAAACAAATAAAATCTGAAATAAATCACACTCTACTATTATTCTGACATTTCACATTCTTAAAATAGTGGTGATCCTAACTGACCTAAGACAGGGAATTTTCACGAAGATTAAATGTCAGGAATGTAAACTTCCGACTTCAACTGTATGTGTAAAAACAAATTGCAACATGGCCTGTTTGGTCAGTACGTAACAGTGAGCCAAATGCTACTTTGTTTAATGTCTTTCAAGTTGTCAAGAAATGCACCCTGCCAACCATGGCCTTGAAAGTCTACAAGGACTCTGAGACAGAAGTACATGAAGAAGTGTTTGAGTATCTTCTTCAGAAACCAGACCTTGTGTGCTAAAAATGTGTTTACCCAATAAAACTAGTCCTGATGGTGAGTTATTTGTCTACAGTACAGAGATGTGACCAATGTATTCGTTCGTACAATCCTAGCTAGCACAAATTATACGACACACTTCTGTCCTGAAGCTAGCAAGCCGGATCTAATCCTGCTGGCCCAGTTCTGCCACCCAGATCCAGACGGAGGTCTGCTGTTTGCAGGGATGGTACMGTAAACGGGAGCCCCTAACCCCCGTCCCCCAAAGCCTGCAGGGGTTTACCGCTGAGACATTTAAATGCCAAACACACTTTTGGGAGGGGGGGATTGTGTCTGGGGTCTAAGGTTTGGAGGGATGGAGTCACACGTTACACATTCTGTGGCATGTCACAGATCACATCAGGCCCCATTTTAATTGTATGTCTTCTCTCAACATCCCATATAGAATTGTAGCTTCATGATTTCCTAACAGATTATTTGGGCCCGACATTTAAAAACATACTAAAATGGGGTTTAGTGCATGGCTAACAAACACATTTTTAAAGACGGATATGTAATTTGGTTGTATTGTCACTGTAGAATTGTTGAGAACAGAGACTATTCATTTATTCATGTGATCGGAAGAATCTGTTAACTCTTCTGCAAGCTGCAAGCTACTCCATGGACGTTGGTGATTCATCCGACTCTGACACTGTTGACACAAAGTCGTAACAAAAAAAGGAAAGCTGAGGAAGAGTAAAGTAAGCCTTTCTTTATTTGCTATGACTGATCTTCCTGAGGTTCCATCTTTGTGGTGTTGGGTTGGCCTACTCCTGGAGAGTTACTATGTATGTAGGCCTTTTCCTGTCCTGCTCTTACCCACTCAAATCACCTTGGAAGATCCTAATGTGCAGTTTAGTGATATACTGTAGCCAGGTGTTGGAACAGGGCTGAAACCAATCCTTGCACAGTAGCTCTCCAGGAAGATGGCTGGCTACCACTGAGCTTTTTCTCAATTTGTCTATCCTTGGCTCCTCGTGTCCCTCGTCATTCTTCTCAAAACCAACTACAGAACAATGAACTAGGAGAGGAACATTGGGTCTTATTATCAAATTCAATTTGAAAAGGAAAGCGAGGAAACAAGCAAAAATATATTGACAAAGAACCCTGGTGTTTATTTTTTATTCATTTATTTAACTAGGCAAGTCAGTTAAGAACAAACTCTTATTTACAAGAGCCTAGGAACAATGGGTTAACTGCCTTGTTCAGGGGGAGAATGACAGATTTTTACCGTGTCAGCTTAGGGATTCGAACTAGCAACCTTTTGGTTACATTCCCAACGCTCTAACCACTAGACTACCTGCTGCCCCAGGGTCTGTGCTTTTTGCTAGATGATTGAGGTCATTCTCCAGAGCAAAGCTAAGGCGTGGGAAAGGATCATGAACAAGTATCCTCAGACAAAAAAACTTGTCTGACCGCACCAGATGTGATATGATCAAGATATTGGTTGCAAATATGGCAGAGGATCATCTAGTTTTAAATGCATTAAGATCAATGTTTTGCCTTCATGTATTATTGCCAGTCCAGTCATTTCATTTTTTGGGATCCGAACAAGTCCCCCACGACATGTGAAGTAGGCATACGCAAGAGCAATAGCTTCCTTGTTCCCATACCTGGCCGACCCCCAAAAGCAAGACTGACTATGTGAGTACGAAATAAATCTGGGTTCCAATTCACTCCCTACCACTTCCCCTTAGCCCTAACCCTTTGTTTGCTGATTTTTGGAGGGTGTGGATAGGTTTAAGCAGTGTAGTCGTAAAGCTTTCACCCTATGGATCTGCACACATTGAAAGGGTTGAAGGGTCAAGGGAAAGTGGATTGGGATGGGCTGTAAGACTTTAAAAAAATGGTTTTGCCGTTTTTAAAGGCACAATCTGCCGATAGTGAAACTGTCACTGCAACAACACTAAATGTTCAAATGATAAGCACAGGATTTTTCGAAACCCTTCCAGATTCTAACATGCACCAGTGACCCTTGGCATGGAGACTGAACCACCGGCAAAAAGAGGCTGCAGGAGGAAGAATAAAGTTCCCTCGTAGATCACTAACAGGAGGGTCAGCTGGTTGGCATGCATAGCTGTCTTATATTATTATTTGTGTGTATGGTTTGTGCTCTGTAGTTTTACTATCTATATATATATATATATATGTGTGCACAAAACATTATGAACATTTGCTCTTTCCATGACACAGACTGACTAGGTGAAAGCTATGATATATACAGTACCAGTCAAACGTTTGGACACCTACTCAGTCAAGGGTTTTTCTTGATTTTTTACTCTTTTCTATATTGTAGAATAATAGTGAAGACATCWAAACTATGAAATAATGCATATGGAATAATGTAGTAACCAAAAAGTGTTTTTAAAAGAAAAATCAAAATATATTTGCGATTCTTCAAAGTTGCCACCATTTGCCTTGACGACAGCTTTGCACATATACCAGGTGCTCGCTCGGTTGCGGGCATGCGAGGGAGCATTGACAAGGGAATGAGACTTTTTCTCACGATTCAGTGTAATGGGGATTGGTTGGACTGTTTAGACCATTGTGTGTTCCTGTCCTTTTTAATCTTTGGTTGAAGGTGGACCAGCTGCTGACAGAGACCCCTTCACGGACGAAGACTGGCTGAGTGAAGAAGGGCAGAGTCGAAAGGCCATCGCGCTGATGAAAGACACATCTGATGAAGCGACCGTAAAAGAAAAGATGGAGCTGAACCTCTGCCTACCGCCAAAAAGTAGTCCATGACCCACAGAACTCCTCCGATATAGTCCAGGCATGGTATGTATGAAATGGACTCTGTCGACTCTGTAGAATGCATGTGTGATAACATATGAATGGAATGTTGATCTATTGTTTTTTTCCCAAAGCATGACCATGTCGCAGGGTGGCCATTGCCAGAGCTATTACCCTGCAGGGCCGACAGTGACTTTGTGTGTCTTGTCTGTAGATTGTAGAATAAGATTTTGGAGTGATGTTTGACCCAACTTCCGGCAAAATTCCTGAAAAATGTGCCTTCTGTCTTCAAACAGAAGGTTATGCCGTGCAGAGCCATGGACTCGCACCAACAACCGAGCTTCGGGACCTGATTCACAACACTGAGTCCACAGCTGAGGTGGTTCAAATGGCAGACATACCACTTCACACTGCAATGTGWAGTTCTAGTATGTGCATGTGGGAGGCAGAGGTTGTGGTTGAAATGGAAGTGGGTCAAATCTTAGGTGAAGCTGGTTGATTTGAAMCCACACCAGCACTGGGAGAMACGTTCTGAAMGTTTTTCCAATGTCAGAATTCCAACTTGTTTTCCAGGTTGGGACACTGACATGTCGTCCATTCTTCCCCTTGTCCATCTTCTGCCTCCCTCTGCTCAAGGCCACAACAAGCAGGGAAAGATGTAAACGAGACACACGGCTGAACGTCTTGTGAAGCTCATAAAAGTCCGGCTACAATTCAACACACATTTAGTTATAGACAAATTGTGTTG
>NW_019951898.1:3140-4783 GCF_002910315.2 Salvelinus sp. IW2-2015 | reverse complement strand
ACTTTGTCTCTGACCTGATTGGAGAGCTCCTTGTTCTTCATGGTGCCGCCTGCTTGATGGTGGCCATTGCTTAGTGGTGTTGCAGACTCTGGAGCCTTTCGGAACAGGTGTATACATACTGAGATCATGTGACAGATCATGTGACACTTAGATTGCACACAGGTGGACTTTATTTAACTAATTATGTGACTTCTGAAGGTAATTGGTTGCACCAGATCTTATTTAGGGGCTTCATAGCAAAGGGCGTGAATACATATGCACGCAACACTTTTCCATTTTGATCAAAGAAACAAGTTATTTCTTTGATTTCACTTCACCAATTTGGGCAATTTTGTTTGTGTCCATTACATGAAATTCAAATAAAAATAAATTGAAATTACAAGTTGTAATGCAACAAAATTGGAAAAACGCCTAGGGGGTGAATACTTTTGCAAGGCACTGTACATGTAACTGCCAAAATAAAGGAAACACCAATGTAAAGCATCTTAATTAGGCATTCGGCCACCTCGCGCCAGAACAGCTCAATGCACTTCGGCATAGATTCTACAAGTGTCTGGAACTCTATTGGAGGAATGCTACACCATTCTTCCACATTAAATTCCATAATTTGGTGTTTTGTTGAGGATGGTGGAATGCGCTCGCTCAGGCGCAGCTCCAGAATGTCCCATAAGTCAAATGTCAAGTGTCTCCTTTATTTTGGCAGTTACCTGTAGGTCCATATGTAATATTACTGGATGACAGCCACACATAGGTCTACACATATTACTAGATATCACTCTAATAGTCAATGAGACATTGATGCCAACAATCATCATAGTAAGAGGGGATAGAAGCAGTGGTGTAAAGTACTTAAAACCCCTTCAGGATCGGACCCTTTAAAAAAAAAAATCCCCTAAAATGACATACCCAAATCTAACTGCCTGTAACTCAGGCCCTGAAGCAAGGATATGCATATTCTTGGTACCATTTGAAAGGGAAAACTTTGAGTTTTGTGGAAATGTGAAATGAATGTAGGCAAATAACACAATAGATCTGTTAAAAGATAATACAAAGAAAAAACCAACCGTTCTTTTGTATTTTTTTGTACCATCTTTGAAATGCAAGAGAAAGACCATCATGTATTATTCCAGTCCAGCTGCAATTTAGATTTTGGCCACTAGATGGCAGCAGTGTATGTGCAAAGTTTTAGACTGATCAAATGAACTATTGCATTTCTCTTCAAAATGTTGTATCAAGACTGCCAAAATGTGCCTAATTGGTTTATTAATAACTTTTCATGTTCAAAACTGTGCACTCTGCAAAAAAAATAGCATGGTATTATTTCACTGTAATACCTACTGTAAATTGGACAGTGCAGTTAGCCTAAATTCTTGTTAATCTTTCTGCCAATATCAGATACTATGTCTATGTCCTGGGAAATGTTCTTGTTATTTACAACCTCATGCTAATCGCATTAGCCTACGTTAGCTCAACGTAACGCAGGGTACCCACCGATCCTGAATAAGTTAAGTAAAATTTCTTGATAGCACTACGGGGGCGCTATTTCCACTTTGGAAAAAATCGTGCCCAATTTAAACGGCCTCGTACACTATTCTAGATCGTACAATATGCATATTATTATTACTATTGGATAGAAAACACTC
>NW_019951898.1:0-2170 GCF_002910315.2 Salvelinus sp. IW2-2015 | reverse complement strand
TCTAACTGCCTGTAACTCAGGCCCTGAAGCAAGGATATGCATATTCTTGGTACCATTTGAAAGGGAAAACTTTGAGTTTTGTGGAAATGTGAAATTAATGTAGGCGAATATAACACAATAGATCTGTTAAAAGATAATACAAAGAAAAAACCAACCGTTCTTTTGTATTTTTTTGTACCATCATCTTTGAAATGCAAGAGAAAGGCCATCATGTATTATTCCAGTCCAGCTGCAATTTAGATTTTGACCACTAGATGGCAGCAGTGTATGTGCAAAGTTTTAGACTGATCAAATGAACCATTGCATTTCTCTTCAAAATGTTGTATCAAGACTTCCAAAATGTGCCTAATTGGTTTATTAATAACTTTTCATGTTCAAAACTGTGCACTCTGCTAAAAAATAGCATGGTATTATTTCACTGTAATACCTACTGTAAATTGGACAGTGCAGTTAGCTTAAATTCTTGTTAATCTTTCTGCCAATATCAGATACTATGTCTATGTCCTGGGAAATGTTGTTGTTACTTACAACCTCATGCTAATCGCATTAGCCTACGTTAGCTCAACGTTCCGCAGGGTACCCACCGATCCTGAATAAGTTTAAGTAAAAATTATTGATAGCACTACTTAAGTACGTTTTGGGGGTATTTGTACTTTACTTTACTATTTACATTTTTGAGAACATTAACTTTTACTTCACTACATTCGTAATGTATTGTGCATTTCTTACTACATACATTTCCCTGACACCCAAAAGTACTCGTTACATTTTGAATGCTTAGCAGGACAAGAAAATTGTCTTATTCACACACTTATCAAGATAACATCCATGGTCATCCCTACTGCCTCTGATCTGGCAGACTCACTAAACACATGCTTCATTTGTAAATGATGTCCAAGTGTTGGAGCAAAATAAGAAAATAATGCCATCTGGTTTTCTTTATATAATTAATTTGAAATGATTTATACTTTTGATATTTAAGTATATTTAAAACTAAATACTTTTAGACTTTTACTCAAGTAGTATTTTACTGGGTGACTTTTACTTTTACTTGAGTAATTTTCTATTAGGGTATCTTTACTTTTACTCAAGTAAGACAATTGGGTACTTTTTCCACCAATGGATAGAAGGATGGATGTGGGGGATGATAAATAATTACCGCTGTGATTGACTCGTCTGGTCAGGGGAGGGAGGGGCCTCCTCCCGCCTCATTAGCCAAGTCCATCCCGGGTTGCCGTGTTTCTATGACGATGTCAAACGTGGTGCCAATTAGTGCCACTTATACTGGAAGGGCCCCTGAGGCCCCTCAGGAAGTGTGATACAACTGGGGGCCCTCAATGTCTGCTGCAGTATTGGTCTTATTTAAAGCYCAGTCGTCAGGTTTCCCCCCATCACACTTCCATCCTGGATGGGTTACCGTAGGAAGACAGTTTGACCCTCTCTCTCTCGCTCTCTCCAGTCTGATGTCTGCTGCTTCTTGTATCCTGGTGCAAGACTCTGCCTTGTTGAGTGTTGTTCACAACCTTGTCACACACAGTACTCCAGTGTTCTCACATCTGAAATTATGTTGATGAGCTGTCAGAATCAATAGAGAACAGGCCCGGAGGATGAAAGTTTCCCAATCTCTTAAAAAAAAAATGATTTGTCTCCCCCCACCTCTCCGCCCCTGTTTTGTAGTCGTTAGAACATGAAACAGTTCTATTCTCGTTTGTTTTGTGTGTTGTATTTTTCCTTCTACACCACCTCGCTGTAGACTGTATGTAGACCCATGACATTGTTGTTTTCTCGTCAAGTTGTTATGCCTCCATAATTGTCGGAGAGTGTTATGTTTTTTATTCTTCTATTCAGCAGAACATGTGTTAACTGTAGTCAATTAGACGCAACCTGAGATTCAGCAGCTGACTGTCTATGGAGACTATTCACTCCACTGATCTTCCATGAACCCAGTCGACACACTATAATTGAGAGCATCAGGGCTCGTATTCAGTGTAGGAATGTTGATCTAAGATCAGATCCCCTGGTCCGTGTCAAAAGACCAAACTGATCCTAGATCATCATCCTACTCAGAGTTACATCTACAAAGTGCCTTCGGAAATTTTCTGACCCATTGAACTTTTTTCCAAGATTTTGTTACTTTACACGCCCTTTTTCTCTATTAATCGGATTAGAA
>NW_019951897.1:0-4793 GCF_002910315.2 Salvelinus sp. IW2-2015 | reverse complement strand
GCCGATCATCTGGGCCCTTCTGGACAACATCAGGGGATTTGAATGTGGGCTGGGAAAGGTGTGGTGGCGGGGATTTCCCGAAATGGTCGGTAAAATCGACCTCCATCACTGTTCTCCTTTGTGGTGCTTGTCGAAACGGCTCTTTCGAATGGAACCATCTAGAACAGGTCATTCCCGCGGTAAGGATGAGATATAGGTCTGTAGCAGTTAGGTGTCAAGGGGGATGGTGGCCAGGCACTTGGGTCGACTATCGTGGGGAACTAACCGGGAGTCAGCTCGCTTTTCCATGGCTGGGGTTGGGGATCTCACGAGGGACAGGAATAGTAGAGGTTGAAGAAGCGCTTAGTAGGGTAACGGGATTAGGTTGGATAGAATTTATGCTAGATACCTAGTTTTAAGAAAGAAAAGGGTCCAGATGGTATTTGACAGTACGAAGATCTGATTTGATAAGGGTCATTTTTGGAGGTTCTTGCTTATGCTTCTTATTAGAAAATGCAATATCCACTTCAGCCTGACTGTAATTTACTAATGGCTTGGAGAAAAGAGAAATGGGGATAGGATTGGAGCGGGACGTAGATGCCCATTCAAGGAAATTTAGGGGAAAGCAGAACGGGGAGAGGGCAGTGGGCATAGTCATGGTCCGAGTTTCATAGGTAGGGGTAGCGCCAGCGTGGTAGGGTATACGCATCGGCAGTCCTCCGGCTATGACGGACCTAAAGGCACCTTTACGCTTCGATTGAAATTCAATCAATTATAGTACCGGAGGAATATGGTACTCGGTGGTTGACCAGTGTTTCCTACTCTTTAATGCAGTGGAGGCGGTGGTGGAAGCTGGGAGGTTTGCATTGCATCGAAACGGCCAGGTCGTTTCTTACTTGTGATACTTGGCAAAACTCTTTTCAGGTGGAAGCCAGAACAATTAGCACGAACTGCAGTTAGAGGAACACTTTGTACGGTTGAGCCGAAGGGCGGTGTTTCGGACTTTAAAGAACCAAGCGGTGTCCAGAACTTTTTTGAAATTTGTGTTGCATGGAAGCAAATTGTCTGCTTGTTAAAACAGCTAGCCTTGGCTGTTCTAACTGCTTGTGTTATTTGGTTTCTGGCTTCCTGAAAAGTTTTGCATATGCACGGGGGCTGTTCGATGCTAATGCAGAACGCATAGGTGTTTTTCTGTGCGTTTAAGGGCAGTCGGTCAGGAGAGAACAAGGGTATATCTGTTCCTGTTCTAAATTTCTTTGAATGGGGCATGCTTATTCAAGATGGTGAGGAAGCGCATTTTAAAAAATGACGCAGGCATCTCTACTAGGGATGAGATCATATCCTTCAGGATACCCGGCCAGGTCGATAGAAAGGCGCTGCTCGGTGAAGTGTTTTCAGGAGGTTGACAGTGATGAGTGGAGGCGTTTGACGCTGACCCCATTACGGATGCAGGCAATGAAGGCAGTGATCGCTGAGATCTTGGTTGAAAACAGCAGAAGGTGTATTGGAGGGCAAGTTTGTTAGGATGATCTATGAGGGTACGTGTTTTACGGAATTGGGGTGGTACTGGTAGGTTTCATTTATAATTTGTGTGAGGTTGAGGGGCATCAAGCCTTAGATTGTAGGGTGGCTGGGGTGTTGAGCATGTTCAATATTTAGGTCGCTAGCAGCACGAGCTCTGAAGATAGATGGGGGCAATCAGTTCACAATAGTGCCAGAGCACAGCTGGGGGCAGAGGTGGTCTATAGCAGGCGGCACGGTGAAGAGACTTGTTTTTAGAGAGGTTGGATTTTTTAAAAGTAGAAGTTCAATTGTTTGGGAACAGACCTGGATAGTATACAAGAACTCTGGCAGGCAGTCTTTGCAGTAGTTGCACACCGCCGCCTTTGGCCGTTCCTATCTTGTTGAAAATCTTGTAATTGGGGATGAATATGGTTGCTGAATTTTTTGGTGGTCTTTCTAAGCCAGGAATTCAGACACGGTAAAACATCCGGGTTGGCAGAGTTGCTAAAGCAGTGAACAACAAACTTAGGGAGGAGGCTTCTAATGTTAAATGCAAAGGGGGGGGGGGGGAAGCAAAGGCTATTTACGGTTACAGAGTCATAAAAGAGAGCGCTGGGGAATAGGAGTGGAGCAGGTACTGCAGGGCTGGATTCACCTCTATCACCAGTAGGAAAGAGGAGTGAGTAGGATAAGGGTACGGCTCACAGCTATGAGAATTGGTCGTCTAGAACGTCGGAACAGAGCGTAAGAGGAGGTTTCTGGGGCAATAATAGTTTAAAGGAATTAATGGTAGAGACCAAAGGTATGCGTAGGATGTGAATACAGTGGAGGTAAACCTAGGTATTGAGTGATGATGAGAGCGATATTGTCTCTAGAAACATCATTGAAACCAGGTGATGTCATCGCACTATGTGGGTGGTGGAACTGAGAGGGTTGGAATTATGGTTTAGCGAGCAGGGCTAGAATCTCTAACAGTGAAATAAGCCACTAAACACTAACCAGAACAGCAATGGAGCAAGGCATATTTACATTAAGGAGAGGCATGCTACTCGGTGATTCAATAAGGGTCCATGAGTAGAGGTTGGTTGGGGTCGTGGGCGATCCAGACAGTGCCGGGTATATCTGGCTACGTAGCAGATAGGAATGGAGGTCTGTTTGTAGATACCTCGTGCGTTTCCGTGCGTAGGTTTAGTGGGGTTCCGTGTAGTGGGGTTGTGTGTGTAGAGGGGGATCAATCCAAATTGGCAAAATAGATATAAGTGACCCAAGGAAAACATAGAATGGGAAGATAAATAAATAATAATAATAATAATAGTTGTCACAATATACCTTGTTCAAATAGCAGCGATAAGACAGCTAACGATTAGCGGGCCTCAGATGAGCGTTCAGGTAACGTCGGGACGGAGGTTTTGCCAGTTGGATAAATCCTCGGCAGATAACGTCGGCAGTCAGTCGGCGGCAGTCCGGCCGTGTATCTGAAAAAACATTCCTGTTTTTTTTTTGCAAATAAATCAATAATATGAATTTATATTATCTTTTATAAACGCTCATTTTTCAAAGTAAACCGGTCTTGAAATATTGGGATTATGTGATACCGGGACAACTCGAGGACTGGGAAAGCCTGAGGGCGGGACCCTGGTTATTGGGCTACTCGTTTTACAACTTTTCGCGCGGTTGTCACAGTAGAATGAGCGCCACGCCACTCCTGTCGCCATCTTGTTTCCTGAGCCACGCAAGCTACATTAGGAACCGCAGTGGGTTCCGTAGTCGATACATGCAACAAAACGCCTCTTTGTGATTAAAGGTTATTGAATAGGTTTTAAGTGCGCGGCTATGCCACTCAAACACCATGAACAGCAGCAGTCAAACTGAACAGCCATGACTCCAGTCAAGTCCGCGCGGAACTGCCCCGCAGAAATCTTTAGAGGCGGTGGTGTGTTGCCCTTTGCCTATTGGATAATCAATTGTACGGGTCACAACATCTAGATCTGATTGGCTCGATGAGTGAACACATGGAGAGCGTCCAGAAAAAAATGCTTTAGCGGGTGTTTTTGGTTGTAGCTATTCTGCTTTGAGTAATGCAATTCAACACGTAACTTTAGCGGGACAGGAGAAGCTTTACAGCTGGATATTAGAAGAAAGCCCGCTTATTTAAGAAATGAAAGTTATGTTGATTTGAGTTAAACAACGTACCACCAGTAAGTCTGTGCAATTAGAGATACTGTACGTTGGTATTGACAACTTTATCTTCTTACGTTACGTAGGAAACGCTGAAGAAGGTGAGTAAATAATAATCACTAACGTTAGCTAGCCTAGCTACAGTAAGTTAGATGACAGCCAGCAGGTAAATAATGTAGCTAGGTATTTATGTATTAAGTAAATAGACATGTTTTATTTATTGATTAACAGTATATATACTTTTTGTCTTGCAACCTGGTAGCTTTTAGCTAGCTAAGTGTCACGTTGAATGGATCAGTATTAATACTCAATTTGCCCCAAGAGAAAATACTTCCCAAGATTGCATCATTTTTTTTGCAAAGTGTTTCCATTGTGTACTATAGCTACAATTTAGCTATTTATTGTGTATTCGTCTTGCCATCAGGACTTTTACAGTAGCAGTATTCAGTACTGAACGTGTCAGAATTAGATGTGATAGTAGATAGCTAGCTTGTTAGCTAGCTAGAGTCATCAGCTAACGTTAGGTGGGCTAAGGTCTTTGCGCCAAAATCTTCTGACCACTGATATCTTATGGCCCTGTAATAGATCGATCTATTTGCTGCATTTGGCTATAGCAAAGTAGTGACTGAAATATGACTGTATGAAACTAAATAATGACCTTTCTGCACAGTTCAGAGACAAATTAATATGATATGGCTAATTGTTTTTCAGATGGAAGTTGAATGTCTAGCTTTGAGAGATCTCATCAGTCCAAAGAAGAGCAAAGCAGATATGGAGGAAGTTGGAGGCAGAAATGATCAGAAGGTATGTTTTGATTCCAAGTCAAATGAACCCTTCAATTCCTTATTATTATTATTTATTATGAATCCTTATTGAAGAGACACTCAGAAACCATCTTCAGAGTCAATTCCTCTTTTTGTGAATTTGTAGCACCGTTATATGACATGCCTGGAGAGTCTTGAAATAAGATTCTTTCTCACATGAACAAAATCAATCAATCAAATAGATTTATAAAGCCCTTRTTTTTTTTWTATACATCAGCTGATGTCACAAAGTGCTGTACAGAAACCCAGCCTAAAACCCCAAACAGCAAGCAATGCAGATGTGGAAGCACGGTGGCTAGGAAAAACTCT
>NW_019951896.1:0-4793 GCF_002910315.2 Salvelinus sp. IW2-2015 | reverse complement strand
TTCAAGCATACTTGGTATCTAGGAGATCTAGCGTTTTATCAAAAACGGAGTACATATCCATCTGATTTTTAAAAGGTAGTTGGGAAGAACATAACTTATAAATGACATCTACTTTTACTATGTCCCTTCCTATAAGGTTATCTTGTATTTATTTATACCAAGAGCTTATGTATAAACATTAACTAACTCGACCAGATTCCTAGGGCTTAGTATTATGCTCACAAACGCGACTGCAGTATAAGGACAGACAGCTACATAGATGCGTTTTTAAGGAACTTAGGATTGGAGAGACCAGATGAACACCGGCTATTATTCGCGGTAAGAGGGTGGACTTAGTTTACAGATCAAACGTCAAAAACTAGAAAACACCTTGTAAGCTCCGATAATCGCAGCTCCAGTCCCTGGTAAAGGTATGAGGTTACTAGTAACAATGTATACCACACATGAGTCCCATCACAGCATTGCTCAGAGTTGCTGGAGATAACTGGGGGACTCTCAGCTTAATCTAAAAAAAATCAACTAAACACACGAAACATCTTATACCTTGGTAATTGCTTATATATGTCTTTATAGGACAATGCACAACTGCAGTAAAACGATTGCACGTATAGAGCTGCGTGTAAAACATGGTGGGGATAAGGTTTTAAACTGAACAGAACACCAGTATTGCATACTGATAATAAGGAGACCTGAGCAGATTATATAACACTGGCAATAAATTCTCGGGTAAGATAGAGACTAAGAGACGTCTATTAAGTTGCGAGAAGTAAGTTCTCATTGCACATACTGTGCGGTAAGTGGATTAGGGATTTAAAAACTCAATGATCAGCTACTAGCCTTGGGTATAAGGGTAACTTAAGCTTAAACCATGGAAAGAGTGCCGCGTCATAGTCTGCAAGCTCACTATGCTTAAGTTGTCAAAAAAGGATTAGGGTGACTTAAACATGGAAAAGTGAGGATGTAACCTTGGTGATCTTTCCGAGCATTATAGTCAGGATGACATTTTTCTTTCACATCAGTCACCCAGCCAGTGAGAGACATGTTGGGGCCTTCTTTTTGCAAGGGAGGTAAGGAAATATAGCTTCATTTGTACAACCCACCAGATTGATTCATTTTTTGGAAACGCTTTTCGTGAGGATTCTGGACTAATGAGACTATGCATCTGATGTAGGAGCTCAGAGATCGTCAATTTCTAGACTTCGTACTAGCCATGCACCAATCGGTGCCTGGAAGAATCGAGCCTGAACTGGATAGGGATACTATGATACTGTACTCGCCAACAGACATGACGATGAGCTACAGGAACGATCGTGTCGGAAAATTAGAGTGCGAAAGTTGATCATGCTGTGGGGCAAGAGGAGCTTGAGGCACGTTTATTAATTCTGTCACCATACTTTAGCGCAACAGCGTGAGCCGCTCGTCTTTTGTCAAGGATCAACATCAGGACGTCTCAGGAGTGGCAACTGCCCACGCGCGCAGAAGATAGAGATCCTTTTGCAGACTAATGACGAAAAGGTGAGAAGCATTTCGGCAACCTGTGCTTGGATCTATGCTAGAGAGCGCGTAGTCTGACATTAGATTTGTTCGAAGTGGCGCACGGCGAAATGTACAAACTTGTTTAGATCATGGCAGCGATAGACTTGATACGTTATACTTGAATGCCTGAAGTCGCACATTCGTAGCTTGTTTTTTAAGCTATAGATACAATAAGACGGTGGTCTAATAGCTGTAATATAGCTAATTACAATAGCAAGCACAATGACGCATATTACGTGGTGAGCGTACTACAACCAGGCCTGGGCTAACATTATTTCGCGATGTGCAAACGGGCCAGTGCGGTTGCGAGAGATCATATTTTTGGTGGACCATGCGGGTCGCGGCCAGAATCATAATTGAGCTTAAATTATGTACATGTAGGTCCAGGTCCTGACCATATAGTTCTTGGTGTGTTTGTAGCGTTGTTTTTATGTGTGTTGGCAGAGACGTAGAGCTGGGTGAACATCTATGACTTGGCGTGTGTGCTAGTGTTGGCATACCTGTAGGCTCATATGGTATCCGAATAACACTAGACACAGAATGGGTAGTTATGTCAATCCAGAGGCCAGACTTTAGTCGCTGTCGCCTGCTTGAGAAATCATAATAAAATAGTTTAGATTGTTGAGTGTGTGGGATTGGTGGGAAGTTTGGTCGCAGATTTGATTTTGTCTATAGCTTGTGTGTTTACGTGTTCAGATGGTAGCACTATGAGTTCCGCTGTTTTTGATGAAATATTTTGGGGGCCGTTCCAGGGTAGGTGTTCATGATCTTGTGTGTTATCGACGTGCTTCGTGTCTTTTGGCGCAAAGGTAACCCGAAGATGCTAATATCATTATAGCGTATGTAGCCTGCTCGGCTTTGGTCGACTCTTGCCATCTGTAACAACGATCGATCGGTGAAGAATTGACCCACACAACGATACCAAGTAGCGTGAACTCTCAACGGCAGCAGCAGCGGGAAGGTTTGTTTCGTGGGAGGAATAGTGACAACTACTCGAGAAGATCGGAGCAGAGGAACAATAGAGAAGAGTTAATCCGCTGCCTGAACTTAGCGGTGATGGCTCCTGGAGGCAGCGAAAAGCAGAGAGGCGGGTTGAGCGAGGTAGCACGCGTAACAGCAGCCGACAGGAAGGATCTGAGGCTTGACTACTGACCTGGGAGGAGATCGACAGGATGGGCGATTCGATGCCTCACACAGGGACGCTCCACGTCAGTAAGCATGCAGAGGAACAGCTCTATGACTCATTGAGCTGACTGCCTCCGCCTGTCGATTCTTCTGGCGCAGTGTGAGGAAGGCCGGGGTATAGCCCGCGGCGAATGGAGGCCGCACCCGTTTGGTTGCACGGGCTGGGTAGACCAGTGTTATAGTACAAGCGCAAACACAATTGTAATTGAGGAGGGGAGGAGGGGAGGGGGTGGGCGTTTGTCGCGGACGGGGGGGGGGGGGGGGGGGGGTTGCCGGGATACTCACGTGGGTAGCGAAGAGAACAGTCTATGACATGGTGTCTCCGTAACCGCTTGGCCGGTGCGAGTTAGCTAGAGAACGGTCTCGTCTATAACTAGGGTGGCTGGAGTCTTTGACCATCTTTAGGGCCTTCCTCTGTCACCGCCTGGTATAGAGGTCCTGGATGGCAGGAAGTTTGGCCCCAGTGATGTACTGGGCCGTACTCACTACCCTCTGTAGCGCCTTGCAGAAGCCAAGCAGTTGCCATACCAGGCAGTTGCAAAACCAGGCAGTGATGCAACCAGTCAGGATGCCCTCGATGGTGCAGCTGTAGGACCTTTTGATGATCTGAGGACCCATGCCAAATCTTTTCAGTCTCCTGAGGGGGAATAGGTTTTGTCGTGCCCTCTTCACGACTGTCTTGGTGTGTTTGGACCATGATAGATAGTTGGTGATGTGGACACCAAGGAACTTGAAGCTCTCAACCGTTTCCACGTCAATTATTTATTTAACATTTATTTAACCTTGTTCAGGGGCAGAACGACATATTTTTACTTTGTCAGCTCGGGGATTCAATCCAGCAACCTTTCGGTTACTGGCCCAAAGCTCTAACCACTAGGCTACCTGCTGCCCCGATGAGAATAGGGGCGTGCTCGGTCCTTCTTTTCCTGTAGTCCACAATCATCTCCTTTGTCTTGATCACGTTAAGGGAGAAGTTGTTGTCCTGGCACCACACGGCCAGGTCTCTGACCTCCACCCTATAGGCTGTCTCATCGTTTGTCTGTGATCAGGCCTACAGTACCACTGTTGTGTCATCGTTAGCACAATGTTAGCCAAAGATAAGCTAACGCCTCGTTAGTCTTGCGACAAACAAGAGCACAGCTCTCAACTGACAAGCAGTGAAGCTAGGACATTCGGTGTCGTCAACGCAGCACGGTAGTGGGTTGACCTAAACGAGAGAGCGAACTAGTAATTCTGCCCTTCCAGGGACCAATTCTTGATACACACAAGAAACTGTTGAGGGTGAAAAACCCAGCAGCGTTGCAGTTCTTGACACAAACCGGTGCGCCTGGCACCTACTACCATACCCCGTTCAAAGTCAGTTTAAATATTTTGTCTTCTGAATGGCACAAATACATAATCAATGTCTCAATCATTCTTTAACCCATCTCCTCCCCTTCATCTACAATGATTGAAGTGGATTGAACAAGTGACATCAGTAAGGGATCATAGCTTTCACCTGGATTCACCTGGTCAGTCAATGTCACGGAAAGAGCAGGTGTTCCTAATGTTTTGTCCACTCAGTGTATAGTACGTGGTCTGTCTGATCTAATGGCTCCATGAAAGTCCAGTATGAAATACAGTGTTAATTCCATGTTGTGAACACTACTGGATACTTAATGACTTAATAGTTTACAACAAGAAGACCCTGCTGGGCAGTTCTGATCCAGTCCCTCCTTGCCTCAAGCTGTGTCCCAAATGGAACTATATTCCCTTTATAGTGCACTACTTTTGACCAGGGCCCATAGGTCTCTGTTTAAAAGTAGTGTGCGATATAGGGAATATGTTGTCATTGAGCACACACACTCCATTATAATGCACTAAGTATATTTAAAATAAATGCTCTCCAGCCGGTGCCGCATCCCAAATGGGACCCTATTCCGAACATAGTGCACTACTTTTTACCAAATTCCTATAAYCTCTGGTCAAAAGTAGTGTACTATATAGGGAATAGGGCTGTAGTATAAAGTAGTACACTATATAGGGAATAGGGCTGTAGTATAGAGTAGTGTACTATATAGGGAATAGGGGTG
>NW_019951895.1:0-4794 GCF_002910315.2 Salvelinus sp. IW2-2015 | reverse complement strand
GAGGGGGACCCCACAAGCTGAGGCCTCTGGAGGACCAGATGAGAGGGTTGTTGTGGCTGGAGGGAGGAGGGACCACAGCTAGGGCTGGAGGACAGAGAGGAGGGTTGTTGTGGCTGGAGGGAGGGGGGGACGCACGAGCTAGGGCTAAAGGACAGAGAGAGGGTTGTTGTGGCTGGAGGGAGGAGGGGGGGGACCACACTAGGCTGAAGGACAAGAGAGCGGGTTGTTGTGGCTGGAGGGAGGCAGGGGGGACCACACTGGCTGAGAGAGTGTGTGGCTGGGAGGGGAACAGGGCTGGAGGGAAGAGGTTGGTTGTGGCTGAGGAGAGGGGGGCGACCACAGCTAGGGCTGGAGGACGAGAGAGGGTTGTTGTGGCTGGGAGGGAGAGGGGGACCACAGCTTAGGGGCTGGAAGGACAGAGAGAGGGTGTTTGTGGCTGAGGAGGAGGGGGGGACCACAGCTAGGGCTGAAGGAACAGGAGGAGAGGGTTGTTGTGGCCTGGAGGGAGGAGGGGTGGACCCACAGCTAGGGTGGGACGGAATGTTGGTTAGGGGAGGGGACGAAGCTAGGACGAGAGGTTGTGTTGAGGGGGGATCAAAGTAGGGCTGAGAGATTTGGGCTTGAGGGGGGAAGCTAGGGGGCTGAGACAGAGAGTTTCTGGGGCCACACACAGACAGAGAGATTGTTCGAGGGTAGGGTTGGGACCAGCGTGTCTTCACACAAGACTCAACCAACACATGCTCTCCTGTTGTGAACTGCAAATCAGAAGATGTGGAATCTTGTATTTAGTAGGCGTAACCCTAGCTAAAGGGTTAACCGATAAGTCCCTGGTGCCAGACAACATTAGTGGTCTTTCCTACTAAGAGGGTTACCGATAAAGTCCCTGGGCCAGACAACTTATTGGTCTCCCTACTAAAGGGTTACCATAGTCCTGGGCAGACAAACATAGTGGTCTCCTATAAAAGGGTTACCATATCAACCTGTCGGTGTTTTCTGTGAGCTTTTCCTCGCCTCTCTGGCAGAACACTCCATTCCTAGCAATATGGGAAATCGTCCACCATATGCCCAGTAACTAAAAAGAGCAACCGTCTCCCGCAACATGAACTACCGCCCTGTAGCTTCAACATCTGGTGAAGAGCTTTGAAAAGGCTTGATTCTAAAAATGAGGGAAATGCTGTTAGTTCATAGCCTCTCCAGTCGCTTACAAGCAGCCAGGGGTGTTGATGATGCAGTTCGTTCCCTACTGCACTTGTAAGCTCCACACCACCTGGAGAGCCAGGACATATGTCAGTGATGGTTATTTGTGCATTTCTCTCAGTGCCTTTGATCCAGTCAAGCCTGCGCTTAATGGTTCAAAAGTTCCAAGAAACATTGAATGGTCGATTTTCTGGGTCTCTCCTTCCTGACAAATAGAGAACGGCTGGTCAGACAATGGTTCACTTGAGCTCTTCCAGAACCATCTGTAAGGATCACCACAAAGGCTGGTCATCTGGCCTGTTTATTACTGTACACAGAGGACTATAGGAGCTCAGACCCAGAGATGAATGGTCATTAAGTATTCGGGATGACACAGTAATTATGGGACACAGCAGGCAACTTCATATTAGGAGCTCTCTTCAAATCCATCAAACTCCTTAAATCTGAAGTTGAATGTGTGTACACACAGAGATTGCATAAGAATGCTGCTAATCCTTTTATAACGTACCCTACATGTTTGTGTTATGGTGTCCTTGTAGTACCATTCATTACCCATATGAAAACTCCCCTCCCAGAAATTAAAGTTGTTTGAATTGAACACACACCAGAAAAGGCCACCAGAGGAAGTCATAGATCTTTCCTGTGCCCTCTCTCCCTCACTGCCCTCTCTCAGCCTGCTGCTGTCACTCACCAATCGCTGCCATGGACAACCATGGAACACACAGGGCGCTTTGTGTGCTTTTATTTTTTTTTTTTTTGTGGTTTTATATGCCTTTTGTTTTTTTAATTTTTCTTGTAGGTTTTTTTTTTTATTTTCGGTTTGGATGTTTTTTTTTGGTGTTATTTTTTTGATGGTTTTTTTGTGGTTGTTTTTTTATTTTTTTTTCTTTTTGTCTTGGTGTTGTTTGTTTTGTTTGTTGTTTGTTGTTGATTTTTTGTGTGCCTGGGTGTTGTAGTTATTATGCTGTACACTGGTTTTGGTTGGAATGGACCACACATTCTACAGCTGAGCTAATTCCCGTTTGTAAACTTTATTAAAAAAATAACAGCAAACAGAGCACTGTTTGTGGACCTGGTGGATCCATTCACACAATGTCTGATCAGTGCCTGTTCAGTGGCTTCTATAAAGCATATTATTGTATCGACTCGACACCTTTCATGGAGCATACAAACGGAGCAAACCCTTTCATTGAGCAAACAGCCTACATTTCTATACTGCTACTATACCGCTAACTAACCTAACAGAAACTAAGAGCTGGGTAGAGGCTACAACAACAGACTTCCTAACGGAAGAGAACTCTGTATAGGGTGCCAGGTAGCCTAGTGGTTAAGGTTTAGACACAGAGGCCTAATTCAGTCTTTCCAAATTCTCTCCAAAGTCTGCACTTGGTTGCTATTTGCTATATGTTTAACCAAACCCTAAAAAGGAGTGTGCTCACAGCCATGGAAGGACGCTAAACTAATTCCACTGCCTAAAATAGTAAAGCACCCTTTGCTGGCTCTAACAACCACCCAATCAGTTAACAGCCTGTTCTTAGTAAACTGATGGAGATAATTGTGTTTGAACAAATACAAGGCTATTTTTCAGAGAACAAGTTAAATACTAATTCAGCATGGATATAGAGAAGGGCACTCAACTTGTACTGCACTGACTCAGATGACTGATTGGATAAAATAAATGGATAATAAGATGATAGTTGGAGCTGTACTGTTAGATTTCAGTGCAGCCTTTGATGTTATTGATAATAATTTATTATTGAAAAAAGTAACTTGTTATGGCTTTACATCACGTGGTTGGAAAGTTACTTATTTAATTGAGCTTGGAAGCTTCTCTAACATCAGTGCGGTGTCCCGCAGGGCAGTTGCCTTGGGCCGTTACTCTTTATTTCTACAAATGAGTTGCAACTTGTCTTACAAGAAGCTAGAATTACTATGTATGCTGATGGTTCCACACTCTACATGTCAGCACCCAATGCCAGTGAGCTCACAGACTCTTATAACAAGGAGTGTCAGTATCAGAATGGGTGATTAACAATAAACTGGTCTTAAGTACATCTAAAACTAAAAGGATTGTATTTGGTTCATAACATTCTCCAAGACCTAAACCTCAACTGGAGTTGTGTATAAAGGGTGTGACAATTGAGCAAGTTGAGGAAGCTGAACTCTAGGAGAAATATTGGATGGTCAGTTATCATGGTCAGATGTGTTCATGGCATCCAGATCACAAAGGACTTAACATAGTCCACACACACCCCCACAGTCGTGAAGAGGTCACGACAGCACCTCTTCCACCTCAGGAGGCTGAAAAGACTTGATATGGGCTCTCGGATGTTCTACAGCTGCACCATAGAGAGCATCTTGACTGGCTGCATCACCCTCGACCACAAAGTGCTAGAGAGTGGTGTGGACAGCCCAAATCCCTGAGGCTGAGCTCCCTGCCACCCAGGACCTCTATATCAGGCAATGTCAGAGGAAGGCCCGAAAGTGGACAAAGAGTTCAGCCACTCAAGCCATAGAGTGTTCACTCTCCTACCGTCCAGCAAACAGTGCCAGAGCATCGGTTATCGGACGGACCAACATGCTCCAAGACAGCTTCTACCCCCCCAAACTGCTAAATAATTCATGGTTACCCTGACTATCTACACTGACTCTATGCACACTCACAAGACACACACGTGTAGCTCTTTCCACTCACAGCCAATGATCCCTTATATGGGTTTAAATTGGCAGATGTTTTCATTAAGCACCTACATTGGAACCCAGTGACTGTTACAGTAACATGTCAGAGCTCAGGTTCACAGCGTTGTATGGGTTTTTGACTGATAGCCGCTACAAACCTGAGCGCTGCTCGTGACAAGAATATGCCCCCATCCCTCCTGCTAACTGGGATACATCTGCACATGTGTTATTGTCTGAGTGAGGGATATGCTGTAAAACGAGAGGAGTCGATGTGTTCTGGAAGATGTGACGTTGAGGACTATAATAAAAACCAGTCCAAATGTGCACAAACTCATGGAATGTACAGTGTCAACGTTTATGATCGCTATATTTGCTGCATGATGCTGCTACCACCATGTTTCCCCGTAGGGATGGTATTGGCCAGGTGATAAGCATTGTCTGGTTTCCTCCAGATGTGATGCTTGGCATTCAGGCCAAAAAGTTCCATCTTGGTTTCATCAGACCAAATAATCTTGTTTGTCATGGTTTGAGAGTTCTAAGGACTAAAGGCCTGATTGGTTGCATGCTGCAGAGATGGTTGACCCTCTGGAAGGTTCTCCCATCTCCACAGAGGAACTCCAAAGCTCTGTCTGAGTGACCATCGGGTTCTTGGTCACCTCCCTGACTAAGGCCCTTCTCCCCCGATTGCTCAGTTTGGCCGGGCGGCCAGATCTAGGAAGAGTCTTGGTGGTTCCAAACTTCTTCCATTTATGGAGGCCACTGTGTTCTTGGGGACCTTCAAATGCTGCAGACATTTTTTGGTACCCTTCCCCAGATCTGTCCATCGACACAATCCTGTCTCGGAGCTCTACGGACAATTCCTTCGACCTCATGGCTTGGTTTTTGCTCTGACATGCACTGTCAACTGTGGGACCTTAT
>NW_019951894.1:0-4794 GCF_002910315.2 Salvelinus sp. IW2-2015 | reverse complement strand
AAGTGGGTAGGCAGGTTAGATAGGAGAGGGGGAGCTTTGATATTTACTTTCTTTGCTTTGGTTCCATCCAGCCCCTTTTCCCCATATTATCGTGTAAGGGAAATAAATCCTAGTAAGCGGTCAATTCTGCCTTTTGTCGTCCTTTCTCGCACCTACAGTCCATACCTCTTTCACTTCATGGGGAGTTGTAGCAGGGTGTTGCGTTCCCTCTTCATAGAGGCGTGCGTAACACACACAGACAAGACAGTGGCTTCTCTGGAGGGACCTGAAAATAGCTGTGCAGTGATGCTCCCTGTCCAACCTGATAGAGCTTGAGAGGATCTGCACAGAAGAATGGGAGAAACTCCCCAAATACAGGTGTGCCAAACTTGTAGTGTCATATACCAAGATGACTCGGGGCTGTAATCACTGCCAAAGCTGCTTCAACAAAGTACTGAGTAAAGGGTCTGAATACTTATGTAAATGCAATATTTCATTATTATGTGACGCCTCTAGCACTGAGATGCAGTGCCTTAGAGTGCTCTGCCACTCGGGAGCCCCCACTTCATAGGTCCTTATATCTACCCATAAACATCCAACAACATCCACAGAGCATTATGACCAAGGCTGGATGAAGTGCTATAATAAGTGTTTTTATGTTTAAAAATGACTGATGTTTTACATTGGCTGCAGGAAACAAAACTTATTTAGCCTTCATTTTTGCTTTATATGTTTTTATACAGTATAAGGTAGCAGACTTGACCTTGTTGGGCAACTGGTAGTGACATAGACACTTTTTCATAGGCAAAGCCATTGTACGTCAACTTCCCCTCAGTCTTTTATACCTTGAATGCATGCAGGCCTACTTACAATCTTTGTTCTAATGACCTGCTTATTTGCAAAGTGTCCCACCCGGCATGTCACTTTTGGAATAGGGTTTTTAATTGTTATGCTCTGTAGTGTTACGCTCATGTGTTACATAATCAAGGAGTGTGTGTCATAGCTGCAGCCTTAGCCCATGTGTTATAATAGTTTCTCTTTTGCAACGTTAATTATTATTATTACAAACGATAAAACGGACAAAAATCTATTGCTACGATAAAATAGTCTTTGTTTAACGGTTGTAGCATCGTATTGTACGGTGAGTCTTAAGGCCTTGGTCACCCGACCTGCTACCACGCTTCGTTTGCTTGCGCCACAAGAAACTATAACACACCAAAATAAATAGCATGGCATCCTGTGTGGGCAAAACACAAATGACTGTTTACCACACTAATTACTGTTTACCACTTTTCGGGAGCTTTCATCCCGAGTCGTTTGCATTTAGATTCAGCTTAAGCCTTATAAGACATCATAAAGGGTCATATATTTACAACAAGTTATTAAGCATGACACCTGTAGTCTTTAATAACTAGGCTACACCACATATCTGAAAACTATTTCTTATTTTTCATGTACCCTTTATTCATCCATATCCCATTGGGAGAGAAATCATGATGATACTTTAAGAATTTAAGTGTTTAAAGGATCATTACATTAGTATTAGAAATGCATATTAATTACTTAAAAATCATAGAATGTGATTTTCTGGATTTTTTTTAGATTCCGTCTCTCACAGTTGAAGTGTACCTATGATAAAAATTACAGACCTCTACATGCTTTGTAAGTAGGAAAACCTGCAAAATCGGCAGTGTATCCAATACTTGTTCTCCCCACTGTATTTCAAGGCCTACCTTCAAACTCTTTGCTTGACATCATGGGAAAATCAAAGACCTCCACAAGTGTGGTTCATCATTAGGAGCAATTTCCAAATGCCTGAAGGTACCACGTTCATCTGTACAAACAATAGTGCGCAAGTATAAACACCATGGGACTACGCAACCGTCATACCGCTCAGGAAGGAGATGCGTTCTGTCTCCTAGCGATGAACGTACTTTGGTGTGAAAAGTGCAAATCAATCCCAGAACAACAGCAAAGGACCTTGTGAAGATGCTGGAGGACACAGGTACAAAAGTATCTATAGATACACAGTAAAACGAGTCCTATATCGACATAACCTGAAAGGCCGCTCAGCAAGGAAGAAGCCACTGCTCCAAAACCGCCATATGAAACAAAAAAATAACTGTTTGGCCAAAATGACCATCGTTATGTTTAAGGGAAAAAGGGGGATGCTTGCAAGCCGAAGAACACCATCCCAATTGTGAGGCATGGGGGTGGCAGCATCATGTGGTGGGGGTGCATTGCTGCAGGAGGGCCTGCTGCACTTCACAAAATAGATGGGATCATGAGGTTGGAAAATTATGTGGATATATTGAAGCAACATCTCAAGACATCAGTCAGGAAGTTAAAGCTTGGTCGCAAATGGGTCTTCCAAATGGACAATGACCCCAAGCATACTTCCAAATTTGTGTCAAAATGGCTTAAGGAAAACAAAGTCAAGGTATTGGAGTGGCCATCACAAAGCCCTGACCTCAATCCCATAGAAAATGTGTGGGCAGAACAGAAAAAGCGTATGAGAGTAAGGATGCCTACAAACCTGACTCAGTTACACCAGCTCTGTCAGGAGGAATGGGCCAAAATTCACCCAACTTATTATGGGAAGCTTTTGGAAGGCTACCCGAAACATTTGACCCAAGCTAAACAATTTAAAGGCAATGCTACCACATACTAATTGAGTGTATGTAAACTTCTCACCCACTGTGAATGTGATGAAAGAAATAAAAGCTGAAATAAATCATTGTCTCTACTATTATTCTAACATTTCACATTCTTAAAATAAAGTGGTGATCCTAACTGACCTAAGACAGGGAATTTTTACTTGGATTAAATGTCAGGAATTTTGAATAACTGAGTTTAAATGTATTTGGCTAAGGTATATTTAAACTTCCGACATCAACTGTATCTGCGTTGTTTGTAATAATATTTGTACTATTTTTGTACATGATCTTGCAGCTACCGTCTCTTATGAACGAAAATTACTTCTGGACATCAGGACTGCGATTGCTCACAACGAACTAGCAGAATCCTTTTTCTTCTTTCACAACTCTGACGAGCCCGAGGCGGAGGATATTCGGCACCCTCGGGAACAGGCCCCGACCCTAGTGATCTGCATGAAGAGGAGGCGGAGAAAGAGAGTTCAGAGGGCGGGCTGCATTCTGAGGAGTAGGAGGCGATCAAATTAACACCCACTCCCCTCAATTCTGCTCGCCAACATGCAATCTTTGGACAATAAAATGGACGAGTTATTGGGAAGATTAAACTACCAATGGGACATTAAAAACTGTTAGATCTTATGCTTCACGGAGTCGTGGCTGAACGAGGACAATATCAACATGCAGCTGGCTGGTTATACGATGGACCGGCAGGATAGAACAGCGGCGTCTGGTAAGACAAGGGGCGGCGGTCTATGTATTTTTGTAAACAACAGCTGGTCCACGATGTCTAAGGAAATCTCGAGCCAATGCTCGAATGACGAAGAGTTTCTCCTAATATACTGCAGACCACATTACCTACCGAGAAAGTTTGTCTACATTCTTTGTACCTGTTTACATATCATCACAGTCTAGAGGCTGGCACCAAGATAGCATTGAATGAGCTGTGTTCCGACATACGCTCACCCAGAGACGGCGTTCCTAGTAGCGGGACTTTAATGCAAAACTTAAATCAGTTTTATCAAATTTCTATCAACATGTTAAATGTGCAATGAGAGGAAAATTACTCATGACCTCCTATACTCCACACACAGAGATGCATACAAAGCTATCCCTCCCCCTCCATTTGTCAAATCTGACCATAATTCTATCCTCCTGATTCCTGCTTATAAACAAAAATTAAAGCAGGAAGCACCAGTGACTAAATTAAATAAAAAGTGGTCAGATGAAGCAGATGGCTAAGCTACAGGACTGTTTTGCTAGCACAGACGGGAATACAGTATGTTCCGGGATTCCTCCAATGGCATTGTCACGGCCGTCATAGGGAGGAGACCAAGGCGCAGCGTGATTCTTCTTAATTTAAAAGAACGAACACTGAACAAAACAAAACGAACCGTGAAGCTAATATGGCTAGTGCAGACAGGCAACTAAACATAGAATAAGAACACACGAAACCAAAAGGGAAAATGGCAACCTAAATATGATCCCCAATGAGAGACAACGATAAACAGCTGCCTCTGATTGGGAACCAATTCAGGCCACCATAGACATACATATGCCTAGACTTACCAACATCCCTAGACATACAAAAACCCCTAGACAATACAAAACAAGCATACCCACCCTCGTCACACCCTGACCTAACCTAAATAATAAAGAAAACATAGATAACTAAGGTCAGGGCGTGACAGGCATTGAGGAGTACGCCACATCTGTCATTGGCTTCATCAATAAGTGCATCGATGATGTCGTCCCCACAGTGACCATACATACATACCATAACCAGAAACCATGGATTACAGGCAGCATCCGCACTGAGCTAAAGGCTAGAGCTGCCCCTTCAAGGAGCGGGACTCTAACCCGGAAGCTTATAAGAAATCCCACTATGCCCTCCTACGAACCATCAAACAGGCAAAGCATCAATACAGGACTAACATCAAGTCGTACTACACCGGCTCTGACGCACGTCGGATGTGGCAGGGCCTGCAAACCATTACAGACACCAAAAGGAAGCACAGCCGAGAGCTGCACAGTGACACAAGCTTACCAGACGAGCTAAACTACTTCAATGCTCGCTTCGAGGCAAATAACACTGAAATATGCATGAGCGCACCAGCTGTACTGGAAGACTGTGTGATCACACGTCCGCAGCCAATGTGAGTAA
>NW_019951893.1:0-4795 GCF_002910315.2 Salvelinus sp. IW2-2015 | reverse complement strand
AGTAAGTCGATGTATGGATAGGTGTAAATGTGTCTGAGGAAAAAGGGAGGGTGCATGGGCAAAGATGTGGGACAAACTTCACTTGGGTGACTAAGGGTTGGCAAGGATGGGAGGTTGTGACAACCTTAGCTTCGGTGGGAAAAGGGTGGTTAAGGATGGCAGGGTGTGACAAGCTTGGCTTGGTGGGGAGGTAAAGGTGTGAGGAAAACTGGGAGCGTGTCATTGATGTGCGTACTGGGAGCGGAGTCAGGTGCAGGAGAGCAGAGACTTGTGAACAGGCGCACACTTTATTAAGGCAGGAGAAACCAGACGGACGCCACTGCGTCAAAACCTCCAGCCAAATGGCAAAAGTGATAAACACGGAATAAACGAACACCAGTCTAGCGTGTCAAAACTGACACGTAACACAAAACAATTTCACACAAAGACGCTACATAAATACATGTAGTGTGATTGGGGAATGAAAACCAGGTGTGCAGGGAACAAGACAAAACAAATGGATAAATGAAAAATGGAGCGGCGATGGCTAGAAAGCCGGTGACGTCTACCGCCGAACGCTGTCCGAACAAGGAGAGGAGCCGACTTCGGCAGAGCCGACTTCGTGACAGAGCGGGAGGTGGAGCTGGACAAACTTTTTGCTTGGGAAAGAGGGAAAGAAGTGAGGATTTATCTATTTTGTGACTTGCAAACCAGCTGTAAAATATATAATAGTTCTGGACAAATTAGGAGGTCAAATCATTATTATTCCTTGTTTGTGATTATATTTAAGATCCAATGGTGGTTATTAGCGAGAGTGGAGATGGGCTTATTAAAGGGATCAGGACGGGGGAGCTTGGAAGGCATCAGACACTCCCTTGAAGTGGGTTTTGGTGCCTCCACTCATCTCACTTTGGTCTCTCGGTGGACCCACTCTCCCCAGGTAGAGCCCCATCAGCCATTATACTTTATTTTAATTCACAAGGTATTACAAACTGACCACAGTATTTAAGTGGCAGTCTTTCTCCAATGTGTTTACAATGACATCATCCACAGATTTCTGGTACATTAGGAGAGGAGTTGGAGCTTAAAAGCCCTAAAAAGGAACAGCACCTCAAAGTACAAAGAAGTACTTGCTATATGTTTTATGTTCCTACATGTTCACACGTTTTAAATACTCTATGTCATGTATACAATACATTTGTATTCATACTCTGATTCCCATATCCTTGAGATGTCCACAGCTTTCATTTGACATGACTGCTGTAATGTTTTATCTGGTTTTTCAATGACAGACGGAACAGACAAGGCAAACTTTGATTGTATACAAGTAGAGGCCAGCTAAATCCAACTTATTACATGGAATGTGCACAGGTTCTTGAACATTTAAATAGATTGTCAGCAGATGGGTTTTTTTCTGCAAGAGTTACAATAAAATAAAATAAATGAAAAATGCAATATTTAAAGAGAAGTTGGGTTGGAGAGATCTATGCTGCCACCTAACAGTAGTAACAGAAGAGGTGTAGGCATCCTGATGAATAAGAATACACACTTTTCCCTTATATCTGAACATACGGACCAAATGTTTTATTGTACATTACACGGGGGAAAATACACATTGATTTCAATGTGTATCCCCCAGGGGCAAACCTGGTGTTTTAGATATAATTCAAGCTATTTTAGATCAAACCCAGACAGGAACTATTATTTTAGCAGGTGACCCGAATCAATAATTCAGCACATTAGACAGATATCACAATAAAAAGGGGAAATTCAAGGAACCTTCAAAGAGGCTGAAAAAAGTACTCTTTACAAATATTTTACAGGACACCTGGAGATTATTATTTCCAACTACAAGTAAGAAAAGCTATTTAAGAATTGACTCCATTTTATTTCCAAAAATGCACTCAACAATATACTGTTCTGGGTTCTAAAATCCATGATGTAGTGATATCGGATCATTCTCCTGTATCATGCTTAACTACACCAACAGGAAATACACTTAGTGACAGAATATGGAGAATGAACAGAGATCATTTTCAACATCCGAAATGTATTAAAATATGTAAATGAAAAAATAAAGACCGTTAACATTACAAATGTAGACATAGAGGACAGAGAAAAGCCAACCACCGAACATAATTTGGGATGCTTTAAAGGCATACATTATGGGAAGGATAATCTCATACTCTGAAAGAGTTAGACATTTTAATTAAATACAAATACATCACTATCTTAGAAAAAGACCCCCATTTTTATTTGTATGTGCTCGAGAGAACAATACATACTTAGTTTTACCTGCATTCAATACTCATTTCAGGTCAATAATGTTTTATCTGTAAAATAATGAAGGCAGTCTGTAGTTGAGATAGAGCCTGGTCAACCATGGGGGCAATAGCATTTAAGTAAAACAACAATATCATCGGCATTCAAAATCAGGTCTTTTCTTGTTGTTGTCAATATTGTTAATGTAAACAGGAAAAAACTACAGGACAAGGAATTGTCCCCTGCGGGACACCTTTCGTTATGTCCATAAAACCTGATTTATTACCATCAGTAGATACATATTCTATCTTTCAAGTGATTTCTAAACCAGCTACGTGCAGCCTGGTCTAAACCAATACCTATCACTCACGGATGTAGTGATATCGGATCATCACTCACTGCTAATTCAGAGACAGAGTCTTTCCTCAATTATTGAGGAAAGACTGAATTAGCAGTGAGCGATCAACAGTATCAAAGGCCTTTGACAGGGATTTGAAAAGGGCAGCACAATGGTGTCTTTTATCCATACAGTTAACCACATCATTTATAACTAGAGACGCAGCGGAGATAGAGGCTGGGAGAAGGAAGAGCAGTCGACTGACTGACCAGGGTCAATTAAACAACTGTTTCTCTCAAATAAAAAATCTGCAGAAATAATAAAATGCTGGTTAAAAGCGTCACTTCTCCCATTCTTCTCAGTAATGATGCCAGAGTCAGACAGAACTTGCTAAGAGGTATGGAATAAGAAGAATTTGTATGCTTCAGTGCATTAACGTTCATGAACTGTTTTACAAAATGAGGCTTTCTTAATCGAGATAGTACATCTGTTTCTCAGTTGTCTGAAAGACTTCCAATCCACTACCGAGTCAGTTTTCCTTGCTTTGGCCTAGGCCTTGTGTCTCATCTGAGAAACAGATGCCTGAGCTACAGCGCCTACTCCCTGTAGCTCAGAAGAAAATCAAGGATTAGATCCAGGGACAATCGGTGCCAACAAAATCATTTTTTTATGACCATGGCCTTATTTCTATTACAGCATATTGAATGACTGTCATTCATATTCCATTCACCCAGCTTAATGTAAAATTGAAATGTATTGGCTACTACATGATACAACATTTTTCACGATACCCATAATGAGGTTTCTACAACCTAGCCTACGAATGAAAGTGCACAACATATGTGTATAGGTTGAAGGAAATTTTAGTATTCAAGGTGACAGACAGTGGCACATTCAATGGCATCTTGCACACTCTTGCCTGCATCTAGCTGACCCAGGTTGTAATCATTAGTCCAACAGATGCAAACAAGAGTTTCTATTGGAGAAATGCAGGCATGTTTATCCCCGTTTCGTTCCGTTTGCTTCCATTTAAGAAACGTTTTTCAACAGAATTGGCAGAATGAATACACCCCTGATCACACACAAATACAGAACTACAGTAGCAGCCACAGATAAACTGCATGATCACTTTGCTCGTTGTATATATAATTCCTTCTCGCATCTCCTCTCACCTTTTCCCTTCACTTGTGGACTTCAGTGCACAATACAACAGCTGCCTGTGACCAGGCGAAAAAACCTTTCCAAGCCAAACTTTCATACCATAACAGCTAACCGCTACATCGTTTTCACCATATTAATGTCATAGTCCACATAGCTACTAGAACTCACGCGTTAGTAAATCTGCTACAATCGTGCAGTACAGTGTACAGCAAGTAATTTAGCAATTACACCAGTTGGCCCAGGTGGCAATAAATTAATAAAACCAAAAGCTCACCTTGACTTTGAAGAGTTCCAGTGTAGGATAGCCATAGCCAGCTAGCTAACATAACATCCCTGTCACACCCTGGCCTTAGTTATCTTTGTTTTCATTATTATTTTAGTTAGGTCAGGGTGTGACATGGGGAATGTATGTGTTTTGGTTTGTCTAGGGGTTTGTACGTTTAATGGGTCAGTGTCTTGTCTAGGTGTTTGTATGTCTATGGCTGCCTAGATTGGTTCTCAATTAGAGGCAGCTGTGGTTTATTGTCTCTGATTGAGAGCCATATTTAAGGCAGCCATAGGCATTTGGGTTTTGTGGGTAATTGTCTATGTTGTACGTTTGTAGCTTGTGTGTGCACTTATGTTTATAGCTTCACGATCGTTTGTTGTTTTGTTTAGGTTTATAATAGTGTTCGTTTCGTGTTTTTCTTTATTCTCAGATAAAAGAGAATGTATTTTCCACACGCTGCGCCTTGGTCCACTTCTTCCACTCAAGACGATCGTGACAGAATTACCCACCATAACGGGACCAAGCAGCGTGTAAAGCAGCAACGGGAGCAGCGCATAAAGGATTCATGGACATGGGAGGAGATATTGGATGGAAAGGGACCTTGGGCTCAACCTGGAGAATATCGCCGCCCTCGTGAAGAGCTGGAGGCAGCTAAAGCCGAGAGGCGGCGGTATGAGGAGGTAGCAGGGAAACAGGAGCAAAGACTGGACTATACTACGTGGGAGGAGATCGACAGGTGGGCGATAGACCCAGGGAGAATGCCGGAGCCCGCCTGGGATTCTCTGGCG
>NW_019951892.1:0-4795 GCF_002910315.2 Salvelinus sp. IW2-2015 | reverse complement strand
GACCGTCTATTCGAGTTTTCAACCAAATAAAAATTCCACAGGATCCATATCTGATGATTGAGAAATTAGTCTCAATGAGATCGTTTTGTTGTCAAGGCAATTTTAAATCCGTTTATATTTAAAAGGACGTTTGATGCGCTGGTCGAGCTTTTTCATTTATCTGAACACCGTGACAAAGAAGTAACTCTAGCGTAACATTTACTTTCATTTTTTTATTTGAAGAAAGAATCGCTTCCAAGATGGATCGGGTAAGTTGGTTGACTTATGAACAGTGTCCTTACTGTGGTATACAAGTCTAGGTCGTCGTTTCCTTTGATCTTCCACATCTTATGCGTTCCATTTGACAGCTAGACAAAATAAACCCAGGTTGGTTATTCTCAGCAAAGTAGCCTACTAGCAATCCACACATATTGATGATAACAATGCTAATGGTTAGCGTTAAGTCAGAAGCGGGAAAATAATTAAGCATAGCACACCAGTGATGTATATAAACCCTGGATTGCTATGATATGTGTTGGCCATTTGAGAAGCTACACCCAAGATGCATGAACGTCTCACTTTGCAACATTTTTCATCTTTTTAGTTCTATTCCATTATGTTGTATCGCGCGATATGCCATTGGGTTGAAGCTCAATTGTATAAATTAAATAATCACTCGCTAACCATCGTATCTAAAGCCATTATGACACCAAGGTCGATGAAATCTCGCAAATTATCTTGATTGGCGGAACACAACACACTTCCCCACTCTTCATCGTATACTTCTGTCCAGCCGTTATACGATAACCAAGTATTACCGCGATTTCTTAAAGGGTAGCTTAGCAATGAGTCTTTCGAGTGTAATTTTTCTGCGCCCCAAAACATACATGCCTCAAGTCAGAAAAAGTTCGAAATAAACAAGCATATATATGTAGTTACCTACTAACAGTATCAGTTAAAGTGAACCCATGTCATTTAAAAAAAGTTCATTGACTAAATGTTATGGCCCATCGTTTTAACCAACCATCTGCCGATTACAAATGATGCCCAAACTGGACCAATTCTGACCGATGCACAAAATCTGTCGCCATCGTCCAGACCAGACAGAGACAGATGTGAATAAAAAAAGCCACTCTAAAAATGTGTGTGTTTGATCCACCACAAAAACAATGCCACAGATGTCTCCTATTTAGTGACGTGCATTTGGATGCTGACTGCCAAGAATGTTCACCAGCGCTGTTGGCAGAAAATTGACTGTTATATTTCTACCATATGCCGGCTCCAACGTTGTTTTAGAGAATTTCGCCAGTACTCCAACCAGCCTGACAATCGCAGACAGTGTATTGTCGGGAGCGGTGGCTGATTCAACATGTGAATAGAGTGCCCCATTGGCAGTGAGGGTATGGTATGGGCAGGCATAAGCTACGGACAACAAGCACCATGGCATTTTATTCAATTGGCCACTTGAATGCACAAAAATACAGCATGAGATTCTTGAGCCCATGGTGAAGACCATTTTTTAAGCTAGCTGTAAACCACCAGATGCAGTATCGTATTCCAGTCATGTGAAATCCATGATTAGCCTAAATGAATTAATTTCAATTGACTCTATTTCCTCAATATGTACTAAAATTCTTTGAAATGTGCGGTTTTATGTATTTGTTCAGCTTTATTTTTTCAAACATGGAAGAAGTTTAGCCTGTGCTTCAACGTGTCTTGGTTATGCGGAAAATGACGCCATCATGCGTGTACTTTGTACATAACTCTGACACGTAATATGCTCGAGGTCTACCTTTAAACTTAGATATGCATCCTGTTCTTTGAACTTTTTATTGTCTTCATTCCTGCCTAAAGATATGTCGACTGTTTGAAAGTAGACACGGCTCATTGTTGGATCTTCTAGGTGCCTACCTCAAGTCCCGCAACTGTTGTTAACTTATTAAAACTATTAAAACAGATAAATAACTTACTAAATAAATACCCTGGTCCTTCCCCCACCAGCAGTAGCACCAGTCCAGGGGTCCCCTCAAGTATGTATAGTGACAGACAGCTGTAGGGTACATTGCTTTATAAAATAACAACAACCACCAAGACCAAGTTCCAGATTGAATTCAATTCATATCACTTTTGCCATGTTTATAGTGTAACATAATAATTAGTGTTAAATAAGTCTCATCACATGTTTAATAGATGTAAATAATAATTAGTGTTAAATAAGTCTTCATCACATGTTTTATAGTGCTACATAAATTTTATATGTTACCATTGGTAACAAAACTTCCTGTTGATGCTTTTCAGCTTCTTCTGTGGTGTTTAAGAGGTGCCGCCACCTACTGTACATCGTCATCAACACTTTTCTTCAAGTGGGTGAGGCGGTTTAGGGAGTATAATTTATTGCTAGAAAATAACTGTTTGTATTCCCTCATATATAGTATGTTAAATTAATGACAACTGTGGACTATTTTTGGTATAATCAATATGTAATTAATCTATTTAAACTGTAAATTATTAGATGCATCACGTCGTCAATGATTGTAAATGCATGTTGTCCACGTGTGGTTGTATTGTTTTTAAAATTGGCAAATACAATAAAAATCACAAATCCTAAGGTATTTATTTAAAACAACTAAACTAGCTTGCAGCCTCTGACTGGCTGTGGTTTCCTGGAAGGTGGCAGGCTGAATATGAGATTAGAGACATTTCWTGTTATTGTCTTTCAAACGAGCTCATGGCTAGATGGCATTCCATGGTTTATTTATTATGGATCCCCATTAGTTCCTGCCAAGGCAGCAGCTACTCTTCCTGGGGTAAAGCAACATTAGGGGAGTTAAATACATTTAAAAAATATTACATGACAGTTCATACCACTTTTCACAACACATTAAGTGTGTTCCCTCAGGCCACTTCTCTGCTATCACATATCTACAATGCATAATCAATGTGTACGTGTGTGTAKAGTGCRTGTTTAATGTGTATGTGCGTCTGTGCCTGTGCCTGTCTCTTCACAGTCCCTGCTGTTCCATAAGATTTATTTGTATCTGTTTTTTAAATCTGATTCTACTGCTGCATCAGTTACCTGATGTGGAATAGAGTTCCATGTAGCCAAAGCTCTATGTAGTACTGTGCCACTCCCATTGTCTGTTCTGATCTTGGGGACTGTGAAGAGACCTTTGGTGGCATGTGTAGTGGGGTATGCATGGGTGTCCGAGCTGTGTGCTAGTAGGTTAAACAGACAGCTCGGTACATTCAGCTTGTCAACACTTCTTACAACAACAAGTAGTGATGAAGTCAATCTCTCCTCCACTTTGAGCCATGAGAGATTGACATGCATATTAATGTTAGCTYTCCGTGTACATCTAAGGGCTAGCCATGCTGCCCTGTTCTGAGCCAATTTTAATTTTCCGAGGTCCCTACTAAACAGTAGTCCAGGTGTGAAAAAACTAGAGCCTGTAGGACCTGCCACTATGTGATTTTCAATTGCATTTGATGTCAAACACTTCTCATCAAAACAGTATCATGCTTTTAAAACTCACTTCACTGTGAAAATACATTTGAAGAAAGAAATTCAACAGCAGGTTGTTTCAACGCCTAACACAACAAAATGGACAGCCTTTAAGGTGATGATTATTTCAAAACATCTATATGCATATTAGAGTTATGAGCCMAAGCCGAAACCCCCCCAAAACTGAATAAAAATGATGATTGTGCCGTTATACAATACTTAGCCTACCACATATTACGCACAGCAGAAAAACGTAAAAATAAATGTAAAAAAAAACATTTAAGATCTCATGTGTTTGAGTGTGGATTGTATTATTATGCATACTAGATGAACGGATTACCTTATGCTACATTCCAACATCTGTGAGAAAACTTATAGACTTAGGCGATGCGGTTGGTTCATTGATAGTGCAGGACGGTTAGCCTACAATTATAGTGAATTTGTTTTAAATAGCCTAGTAGGGACTTTTTTCTATTCATATTTAATAGGATGACACATTCCCTGTAGCTATACAGAATATCTCAGCCCCATGTTTCCATCTCCTCCTCTCTCTCCTTTATTCCTTTCCTGAGAGCCTTCTTCCTTCTTGATGTTCCCCAACAGATTTCACTTGGTTTCCCAAAATAAGCACAGGGTAGCTGCAGGAACAGGTTTGGAGAGACCATGGCATACAGAGTTTGGGGGGAATATCACCTGTTGCGCAGAGAGCACATGCTCTTCAAACAGTGGTTGATGCGGTGGAGTGAAATGTGTTTTTATATTTATTTCTCAGCTGCACATGCTCTGCAAAAATAAAAGTAGCCTACCCGGTCGGTGTGCTGCTACCATTTGCTATTCAAGTGCATAAGGATGTATTTTTTCCCCTGCCCCTGTTCATTTCTATAATGGACATTCTAAATCAGAAAGAAATTTGACCACATTAGTAAAGACAAGATTAAATTGAGAATAGTTGATGGGTGAAAATCTGACTCACTTGATTGGAACAAGCTGTGCAGCCCGAGCACAGCTGCCTTTTTTTGTAATTCCCAAAATCATCAAAGGTGTAATCGCATCATGCAGCCGCAATATAGGATGTCTTGAAATCAATAACATAAGGTTAATCATTACAACTTAAAGTTGCCAAGAGTAGCTGCTGTGAAAACGAGTGTGTATGGACCGGTTTCAAATGGTCAGCTTGTTGGACATTCAACAAGCCACTTCATATTCGCTCCGGCAATTGGGAAAAATATCTATTTTTATTTCAGCTAAGTCAATTATATCTTCTTACTATTGAAATTAATTTAATATAAATGTCGTGTCACATGGGCCTTATAG
>NW_019951891.1:0-4796 GCF_002910315.2 Salvelinus sp. IW2-2015 | reverse complement strand
TTCACCTGGTCAGTCTGTGTCATGGAAAGAGCAGAGCTGTGTTCGAATACCCACACTAACATACTGTATACTACATACTTAATGAGTATATACTACGTACTATATACTATTAGTTCATTTTAGTATACTGTAAATGAAGAGTATCGTTTCCGTTGAGCGTACTAGAGCTTTGCATGTCTGCCGGAAATTGATGTGATTGTTATGCAACCTCTTGCTAGCTTGTTAGCATAAKAAATGACTAGCTAAACATTTTTCGATTTTGGGTGCATTCGTAAATTMAATTGCCAGAGTGCGCTCTGGGCATTCATAAATCCAGAGTGTTGTCAGATTGTCCATTCGTAAATTCAGAGCGTTTCGCTCTCGGAGCGTTCAGAGCGCACACTGGACGCTCTGGCCTAGAAGTAGGGTTGATCCGAGTGTTCAACGGCAGTCAAGCAGCCAAGCCAACTACTTCCAGACCCAAATGAGAGAACACCTCACTCTGATCATTTTACTTGCCCTAGCAGAGCTGGTTAGGCAGTTTTCATGTTATCCAGAGCYTTGGTGACTGCAACTGTGCTGCTGGCAACGATTTAATTATACTTTTTTGCCAACATTTACTGACATCGGCCATATTCAACGGGTGTTGAGCATTCATAAATTCATCAGTTATTCTGCACAAGAGTGCTCTGAAATCGGAGTAGATAGRCAGAATTAACAATGTCCATTGAAACGCACAACAACTATACCACTTAGCTAAGAATGATGTGAATAATCAAGTCAATAAACGTCAGGTACTTAGTTAGGTAGTTATTATGCTACCTGGCAAGTTGGATATATTAGTAACCAACTAWAGTTAGGTAACTAGCTAACATACTGGTACATACTGCTGTAATGCTATGAGGTTCATAAGGATAGCGTAGCTAACAAATTGTCAGCCAACATAACGTGTAACTTATTTGAAAAGTCAWTACTTTATTACATTGCACAACATGTTGTTAACATTTGTCATAATTGGTTAAAGCAATGAATTTGTATCCYCTGTCGTCGGACTTCGGCTGCATATTTTCTGCCATTTTCTWKAAATCTGAAAATGTTMTAAAGCCARGCCCATTTTCTGAAGAATTGCATTATGGGCCCTAAAAGCACAGAAYAAGTGTCCACTGCATAGATKCTTRGTATTTTGGAGAATTTAGTACMARATCCGGGAACTTTTGGCATACTAACTATATCCATACTATGACCAATAAGCATACGATATACTCAAATCACGTTACAAATAGTACGGCTAGTGCGGTTAGTATGAGTATTCGAACACAACTCAMGTGTTCTTAATGTTTTGTATACTCAGTATATATACAGTAGGTACAGTGCCTTCGGGAAAGCATTCATACCGCTTTATTACCCCCATCCTACCATTGGTGAGTGTGAGCCCTTAGTTGCCAGATTAGTGGGGTGTGTGCGCTGGTGGCAGAATATTAAAATGTATTCATTTTAAAAATGATCTCACCATCTACCATTGCAATACTCCATACATGATCAAGCGAAAACATGTTTTTAGAAATTGTTAACTAAATTTTATTGAATAATAAATACCCCGGCGAAATATTTAATTGACAGTATTGCTAACAAAATTGTTCAGGTCTTTGCCATAAGATTCTCTTGATAGTATGATTAAGTCACTCTGGAACATTCTACTGTCGTTTGGTAAGCAACCTCCAGTGGTACATTACAGTTCAAAAGCTTTTGGGGTCATCTAGACATTACGCTTGTTTTTTGACAGAAAAAGTAAACTTTTTATCCATTAAAATAACATCAAATTTATCAGAATACAGTGTAGACATTGTTAATGTTATAGAATGACTATTGTAGCTTGGAAACGCTGCTTTTTAATGGAGTATCTACATAGGACATAAGATGCCCATTATTAGCAACATCCTGCTGTTGTTCCAATGGCATGTTGTGTTAGTAAATCCAAGTTTTATAATTTTTTTTAAAAAAGACTAATTGATCATTAGAAAACCCTTTTGCATTATGTTAGCCACAGCTCGAAAATTATTCGTGCTGATTAGACGAACGCAATGAAATGGCCTTCTTTGATTAGGCAGAGTTTGTTTGTCGGCGTGTCCACTGGTTTTTGGGGGGGGGGATTTCCTTTTTGCCATCTTAATACTTTTATTTTTATTGGCCGTCTGAGATTATTGGATTTTTTTGCACTCTAGGGCTTTAGTAGGCAGAATTCCGGAGGCGCCTCTTTCACTGAGTATTTTTGTCAGCCACCAATTGGTGCAAGTTCTCCCACTTAAAATATGAAGAGGCTGTTAATTGTTCATCATAGGTACCTTCAACCATGCACAGACAAATGCGACATAAAAAATCCAGAAATCACATTGTAGGATTTTTTAATGAATTTAATTTGCAAATTAATGGTGGAAAATATGTATTGATTATTTAATCAGATTATTCTGGTATTTTTCTATTCTGTAACCAATGCCTTAATCTGTTTGTCATGGGTAATTGTGCAGGAGAAAATTAGGCCTATTTTTAAAAACACTTATAAAGTTGGGTTTTTATGTGCATAAACTAGGAATGTAATAGTTTTTGAGCAATATCATGATTCTGTTGTTTCATATCTTCAAGTGTTTGCAGACGGTGTGTCAGTTGCGCTTTAGAAGAACATGTGGGCGCGTTCCAGAGAGATAGAGCTGACTCGGAGGCGAATCAGGTGGACGCTATGATCCTTATGTGATGATCAAGTTGGTTAGGAGTCACTTCGGGAAGTCAGTGTAGATGAAGGGGAGGAGAGCGGTTAGAAGAGATGACGTTTTACTCCTTGTAGACAATTTGAGACATGAATTGCGTATGTGTGCCGTTCAGAGCATGGAGGGCAAGGACGAAATATGTTATGTGCTTAGCAGGTGAGTGGAGTAGGTGAGCGGGCGGGCACCGGGGTGTTGTTGTGAAGACTGCAAAGGCTGCGAGTGTTTTCACACGTGCAGCAGTTTACCGTGTGTATCAACAATGGTCCACACCAAAGGACATCCGCCACTTGACTCAACTGTGGGAAAATGTAGTCAACATGTGGTGCAACTCAATATTAGAAGGTGTCTATAATGATTTGTACACTCAGTATTTTAGCGCAGTGAAAGTTTTGGACACAACACTCTTCAAAGGGTTTTCCTTAATATTGTATACTATTTCTACGATTGTGAGAATAGATAGGTGGAATACATCAAAACTAGAGACACTTGTATTTAAATCAAAAAAGTGGTTAAACAAATCAATGTATTTAAGATTTTAGATTCTTCAATGGCACCCATTGCCTGATGCTATGCTTTTACACACTCTTGATCATTCTCTCATACAGTCTTCATGAGGAATGCTTTTCTAACAGTTTTGAAAGGAGTTCCCACATATGCTGAAGCACTTGTTGTCTGCTTTCCTTCACATCTGCGGTTCAACTCATCATAACTCTCATTGGTGTTGAGGAGGTGGGTTGAGTTGGGTGCAGGCCAGGTCATTGCTGTAGATTGCATTTTGCTCTCATTCACTTTCTCCTTTCTGTGGCGGATGCCCTGAAGGGCGCAGCCCTGGAGGGTGTGTTGTTGTTCCGGATGGTGTGGGTCTGGTGTGAGAAGAGGAGACGGGATGATGAGGTCCAGCGTAAGGCGGCAAAGCGCGGAGAGGTGGGAGTGGCATAGTGGATGGTGATAATTGCTTGTGGTAGCATTTGCTGTTAAGTATGTTTTGCTTTGATTTTTTATTTTTTCTACAGCGGCACAGCAGTTTCCGTGGTATCCCACTTCCTTGTCTCATTAGCCAGCAACTACCGTACGGACTCAGCGAGAGGCGAAGGTCAACGAGACCGTGCGTCCTCACGGAAAACGCAGACCGTCAGCTCAAGCCTGCTCTTGCTTTTTGACTACAATGCCCGCTTAACCTGGAAGCTCTCGGCCACATGCTGTCCGACGTGTAAAACATCTGTACCTTTGGCGCCTTCGTGTCATGTCTAGCATCCTGCGCCAGACCGCCAAAGAGGTCTTTTGCTATCCGTCCCCCCTCTTCTCTCGTGCTGGTCTGCGCCCGTCTGATGCTCTTCGGGTCTGCTTTATCCCTGGCTCGCGTGTCTGCTCGGGCCTTGGGAGGCTGTTGTACTTCTACTTATTCATTAATTCCCGCCGTGCCGGCTTCGTTCTTATTTCACTCCTTCTTGTCTGGTGGGACATCTGTCTGGATCAGTATCTTTGGATCTCCCGCGTACTGGGTGGCATTGGACCGGTCTAAATGTGTATTGCCAGTGTAGTGGACCGCCAGTTTTTTCTTCATGGTTTCAGTGTCGTTATTTGCGCTTGAATGAGGCGTGGCGGTGGTCGCCGGCGTCGGGTGTCTCATGGATTTTGATGTGTTTTCTGTGTCTGGTGCTGAATCCTGTGGAGGCCGTTTAGTTTGTGGGTCTGCCTTTTCGGCTGGCTTCATGAAATTTATCTTTGCAGCCGAGGTCTGGGTTTCTTTCTTGTGGTCGTGTTCATGAATTGAGTTTTTCTGTTTTGATGTGTTTTTTTTGGATGTCTTGAAGATTGTTTTCTTAAATGTTTCTGTATTGACTGCTTCATGTTTATAAGTAGTTGAGGATGTCATTTCTCTTGCTTATTTGAGCTTGTTTGCGTATTGGATTGTTTTCAAAGGTCCTTTTTATCACCTATTGTAGCAAATGATTTGGGCTAATGCATTAACGATTTAACCAAGCACACCTGTTAATTGAATGCTCCAGGTGATATCATAAGCATGGCTTCCTACGAAGGAATGCCGAGAGTGGT
>NW_019951890.1:0-4801 GCF_002910315.2 Salvelinus sp. IW2-2015 | reverse complement strand
TAAGGTTTTGGATTTACAAATTAAAATCAATATAAAATCAAATAAATTGATGATTTGTCACATACACATGGATAAGCACTAGATAGTGATAATGATTCGGAGCTGCGTACGACGCCACAAAACTTGCGCCCTGTTGTGGCTCTCTAGTTCCGACAATGCAGTAATACACAACAAGTTAATCCTCAACCTTAACAATTCCCACACCAACTACTACCACTTATACACAACAAAGTGTAATATTAAAGGGATAAAGAATATGCTACAATAAAGGATAATATGATATGAGTGATGGCTCACAAAACGCTATAGAGCAAAGAGTGCAGTAGATGCGATAAATAGAGTAAGCGGAGTAAACTTAAGTACAGTATGAGTCAGATGAAAGTAACTGGTGGTAAGGGCTATGTAAACAATGAGCGAGTTAATAAAAGTAGCTAGCATTAGCCTTAAAAAAGGTGGGCTAAAGTTGATACATGTAATTACAACAAAGAATGGCAATTATGGATTACAGTTATGATGGATATAGAGTACAGTATTTATACACAAAATTATACATATGAGATGAGTAATGTAGAATAGGTAAGTGTAAACAAATTATAATTCAAGATCGGCAGTTGGTATGAAAAGTCGGCTATGATGGAACTTACATTTTCAGAAAATATATCGGATAAATTCCGAGTTATATAAAGAGATGGCTGGAGTTGAGTCTGCAGCTATGTTCGCATAGCGGGCCACTAAATGTTAGTGGTGGCCTGTTGTAACAGTCTGATGGCCTTGAGATAGAAGCTGTTTTATCAGTCTCTCAGGTCCCTGCTTTGATAGCACCTGTACTGACCGTCGCCTTTGGATGATAGCGGGTTTGTGAACAGGCAGTGGCATTGGGATGGTTTATGCCTTGATGATCTTTATGGCCTTCCTTGACATCGGGTGGTGTAGTGTCCTTGAGAGGGCAGGTAGTTTGCCCCCGGTGATGCGTTGTGCAGACCCTCACATGAGCCTCTGGAGAGGCCTGTGACGGTTGTGAGGCAGGAGAGTAAGTTGCCGTTACTCGAGCGCGGTAGATAACAGCCCCGACAGGATTGCTCTCGATGTGCATCGTAGTAGTTTGTGAGTGCTTTTGGATGACAAGCCGAAGTTTCTTCAGCCTCCTGAGGTTAAGAGCGCTGGCTGCCGCCTCTGATCACAACCGCTGCTTGTGTGGTGGACCAATTCAGTTTGCCGTGTGTGTACACCGAGAACTTAAAACTTTCCACCTTCTCTCATACCTGTCCCGTTCGCATGTGATAGGGCGGGTGCTCCCTCTGCTGTTTCCTGAAGTCAAAATCATCTCCTTTGTTTTGCTTGACTTGAGTGTGAGGTTATTTTTCTGACAAGCCACGATCTCCGAGGGCCCTCACCTCCTGCCCTTGTTTTAGGCCGTCTCGTCGTTGCTTGGTAATCAAGCCTAACTACTGAGTGTCAGTCACGCACCTTGATGATTGAAGTTGGAGGCGTGCATGGCCACGCAGTCGTGGGTGAAACCAGGCGAGTACAGGAGAGGGCTCAGAAGCACCCTTGTGGCCCCGTGTTTGAGAATCAGCTGGGTGCTTACCTTGACTTGGAAGAGTTCCAGTGTTGTGTTGGATATTCATATCCAGCTAGCTAACATAGCATCCCTCGGCATCTGCTAGCTAAGTAAGTTAAAGTTATTTTTATTTTTTAATCTCTCTCTCTCTCACTCTCTCTCTTGCTTCTTTATTTTTGAAGAAATGAATTTGTTCAAAAATGTTAAACTATTGTCTTTGTCTCTCTTTGAGTTAACTACTCACAAGATTTTGTGCACTGCTGTGCTTGCTAGCTGTAGTTTATGCTTTCAGTACTAGATTAATTCTCTGAACCTTTGATTGGGTCGACAACATGTCAGTTCATACTGCAAGATCTCTGATAGGTTGGAGGACGTCCTCCGGATGTTGTTATAATTACTGTGTAAGTCTATGGAAGAGGGGTGAGAACCATGAGCCTCCTAGGTTTTGTATTGAAGTCAATGTACACAGAGGAGGACGGACGCTAGCTCTCCTCCGGCTACACCGTGGTGCTACCCTACAGAGTGCTGTTGAGGCTACTGTAGAACTGAATTGCAAAACAGTGTGTTTTAATCAATTATTTGGTGACGTGAATATATTTAGTATAGTTTTACCTAAAAAGGATAACTTTTAAATGTTTCACTATTTTTATTATTATAAAATTCACTGAGGAGGATGGTCCTACTCTTCCTCCTCTGAGGAGCCTCCACTGGTGTGAGTGTGTGTGGAGACAGAGAGAGTGTTGCTGTATCACATGTCTATTTCAGGAGTCTAACTCACCACCCTGGGCTGAGGAGAGGGATCTATGTCTCAGAGGTGCTCACACGATAAACACTGAAATACATCTACTCTACACATACACACTGAAATATACCTTACACTATACACACTGAAATAGTCCTTACTCTACACACACTGAAATATACCTTACACTATCCACCCTGAAATATACTTTACACTATACACACTGACATATACCTTACACTATACACACTGAAATATACCTTACACTATACACACTGAAATATACCTTACACTATACACACTGAAATATACCTTACTCTACACATACACACTGAAATAATCTTTACTCTATACACACTGAAATAATCCTTACTCTATACGCACTGAAATATACCTTACTCTATACACACTGAAGAAAACCTTACTCTACACATACACACTGAAATAATCTTTACTCTATACACACTGAAATAATCCTTACTCTATACACACTGAAATATACCTTACACTATACATACACACTGAAATATACCTTACTCCACACTGAAAATATACCTTACTCTAACACCACTGAAGAAAACCTTTACTTTTTACACATACACACTGAAATATACCTTACTCTATACCACAGGTGTCAAACTCATTCCACGGGGGCCGAGTGTCTGCGGGTTTTCGCTCCTCCCTTGTACTTGATTGATGAATTAACATCACTAATTAGTTAGGAACTCCCCACACCTGGTTGTCTAGGGCTTTATTGAAAGGAAAAACCAAAAAACCTGCAGACACTAGGCCCTCCGTGGAATGAGTTTGACACCCCTGCTTCTATACACACTGAAATATACCTTACTCTATACACACTGAAATATACCTTACACTATACACACTGAAATATAACTTACACTATACACACTGAAATATACCTTACTCTATACACAACTAAAATAACACTTATTACCTTACACATACACACTGAAATATACCTTTACTCTATACACACTGAAATATACCTTACTCTTACACACTGAAAATACCTTACACTACATACACACTGAAATATACCTTACTCTATTACACACTGAAATATACCTACACTATACACACTGAAATATACCTTACACTATTAATACACACTGAAATATACCTTACACTACACATACACACTGAAATATACCTTACACTATACACACTGAAATATACCTACCTACACATACACACTGAAATAATCCTTACTCTTACATACACACTGAAATATACACTTACACTATACCATACCACACTGAAATATACCTTACACTATACATACACACTGAAATATACCTTACTCTATACATACACACTGAAATATACCTTACTCTTATACATACATACACACTGAAATATACCGTTCTCTGTACATACACACTGAAATATACCTTACACTATACATACACACTGAAATATACCTTACTCTATACATACAACCGTGCAAACACATACTGGTACTGACATGCTGTCCTGTACACTATACTGTACATACAAGCTTAGGCATATAAATACTCACATACAATCATGTTAACATTAAATCATAAAATGTAATAACATCATCTTCCAGGTTATTATGAAGATAGACACACAGCAGAGTTGATGGTTTATGTTGTCTAAAACCACACAGTAAGATAAACACACATATACTATACAAATACGCAGACGCACGGATGCATTTTATTATTTTATTTTTATTATTTTACCTTTAATTATACAGGTTTTTCTCATTGAGATAACATCTCTTTTCCAAGAGAGAGCTGGTACAATAGCAGCAGGGGGGAACAACGTTTCAGACAAAACAACTTACATACACTAACACAACATTAAACAAAACTATAAACACACATACAATACAACAAAAACATTTAATGTTAAAAACACGAGAGTCTTGACTAAAAACAGCTGGCCTAAAAACAATTACACTTTTCTATGATATATACATCGATCAAGTGTTTAAACTCCACCAACGAAACTTGATCATTACATTTTTAAATGTTCAGGAGAGAATTCCAGGACCACGGAGCTGAGTAACTAAAACTATTTCTACCATGACCTGTTCTCATTTTTGATTATGTTAGAAGCAAATGAGAATGGGACCGTAATTTATATTTATTTACCGACCTGGCTAAAAAAGAACAGAGATAAAATGGCATTTTACCCAATATGGCCTTATAAATCAGTGTATACCAGTGTTTAAGCCTACGCAAGGTCAATGATGACCAGCCAACAGCGCTGTAGAGATCACAATGATGAGATGTTTTTGATTTGTAATGAGGGCTGCATGATACACTGAATCAAGTGCTCTCAGGGTAGTGGTTGAGGCCTGCATATATATAAYATCACTCAAATCTAAAACCGCCAGTAATGTACACCGTACCAGCTCCTTCCTGGCCTCAAAAGAAAAACAAGCCTTATGCCTGTAATAAAAACCTATTTTCAGCTTGAGCTTCCTTATCAAGTTCTCTACATGCACA
>NW_019951889.1:0-4802 GCF_002910315.2 Salvelinus sp. IW2-2015 | reverse complement strand
CATTTCAACACAGAATACATCTTCGTCTCGGAGTTGTGTTGCTGCTCTTTCGCTCTTTGGCTGTCCAGAACAGACAAATCTCCTCACGAAGCTCGAAACATCTTTGAAGACACCTTTTCCCTGGCTTAGCCATCGCACCCTCTGTTGTGATAAGGCAAAATCACCATGCCTCCGTTTCTAACTCCGTCAGAAAATGCCTTGAATCTGCGCGGTGACCTTCAAACCTTGGCTGCTGATAAAGTTAACTGTGAGCGCGTGATGATGCTCGAGTTACTGCTCCATTTTTCAAGGCTTACCGCGCACAACGCTTCCTGGGTATGATTACAATTAATTTAAGCTGTCAGCTCACCTGTCGCGTTTTCCTCTTGCATCTATTTCCGTATCATTCAGCCACGCCAGTCGCTCCTGTGTTCCACACATCGCAGGTGCTCCGGTCGGTTGTCAAACGCCACGAGTTTTTCCCAAGGCAGCTCCATCTCATTTCACATCTTGACCACCTCTTCATTTCAAATCATGCCCCGTAGTTGTTGCCATCATAGCGACTGTAAAGCCCAAAAACTCCTCTGTCACGCCTTAGTGCTGGAGTCCACTCCGCGGCATTGAAAATTGACAACTGGGCAATGTCAGAAATGTCGGTGCTCTCATCCACAGCCAAGGAATATGCCAATGAAATCCTTTTCCTTTTGCACCAAAGCTGTCTTTTAAGATTTGATGGACAACTGGGGATCTACTCTCCTCGCGCAATGGTTGTTTCTGCTCAGACTCACATGTTTTAAACAGAGTTGCCTTTTTTTCTGGGCAAAAGCTTCGTCACAAACTTTTAATTCATGCAGTTTTTGATGAATCCCCCTCCGTAAATGGCGCGGGCTGATTTAGCGATCTCTTACTGCGCAGAGAATAAAACATGGCCATTGAAGCAGCCTGGCCTTGTGATTTTGGCTTTTTGAACAGAGCCTGTCGAGATTTGAGGCCTCGTTTTAATTCCTCTGGCTCTTTGAGCCTTTGTTCCCATGTCCATATTTCTTGTTTTGTCCGCGTGTTTCGTTGCATTAATGTCGTCTCAGATATACCTTTCAGTACCGCCAACACTTTCTACCACACAGAAGACAACAAGGTTTCCAGCTACCTCCAGTGAAATCATTACTCCGACTCCCACCTTTGTGTTGGAAAGCCTCCCGGTTCTCAGAGTGTCCACCGTTCCGTTTTGTCCATTTTTTCTGATGGTGTTCTGAAAGTTAATTTACTGTGGATGCTGCACGACTGCTATGCCGAAACTAAATATTGAAATTTGAAGCACACCTTATGCTCGGTGCGTCACCGTGCGAATGTGTGGGAATGTATATAATTGGTGCGTGCTAAGAGAAAGAATTGCGGGCTGCCCGGGCTTGCTGCGGTCTGCGCGGCCGTGTCTAATAATAAATCAAGATCATCCAGGGGCCGTTAAAAAACCTCTTCGAGCGGGCCGGATGTGGCCCGCGGGCCTTGACCTACTGACATATGTGCTCTAGACAGATGTTAGCCTACATGCTGCATTATAACTGCAGTTCAGGTGTGCCTAACTTAGGGCATATAGTGCTTATAACCCTCCTGCCCCCAGCCCTCTGACTGGGCTTGACCCAGGGTCCTCTATCAAGCTACTGTGTGTTTGTTTACTGTGAGGAGCGAGAGGATAGCGAGGCGGAGGGAGAGGAGTGGAGGACCAAGCAGCCAACCAAGTGCCTTAGGCATATGTGGAACTCCTCACCCAAATCAAAACTGTTGAAAAAGCATTTCTCATGATTCTGAGAGAATGCCAAGAGTGTAGGCATACTGTCATCAAGGCAAAAGGGTGGCTACTTTGAAATATCATAAATATATATTGTAATGTTTAACACTTTTTGGGGTTACTAACATGATTCATATGTGTTATTTCATAGTTTGATGTCTTCACTATTATTCTACAATGTTAAGAAATAGTACAATAAATGAATAAACCCTTGAATGAGTAGGTATGTCCAAACTTTTGATTGGTACTGCACTACGAAGGATGGGATAAACCTTCTGACATACCACACTGGAGTGTGGACAGTATATAGGGAATTGTTGCCAAATTGGGACACAGATAACATTTTGTGACCCTGTCCTGTCTAAACCAGAATGTAGCTGTTCACAACTACTGCTACCATGACACCCCATCCATCCCAGTCAGCTCAGTCAACCAGTCCCATCAGCCAGTTCAAAGTCAGCAAGTCAAGCCAGTCAATCAACCAGCCAGTCAGCCAGTCAATCATAATCAGCCAGTCATCGCCAGTCAGCCATTCATACCAGTCAGCCTGTCAGCCAGTCAACCAACCAGTCAGCCAGTCAATCAGTCAGTCAGTCAGTCAGCCAGTCAGTCAGTCAGCAGTCAGTCAGTCAGCCAGCCAGTCAGCCAGTCAGCCAATCAGCCAGTCAGTCAGTGTTTTCTAGTCAACAGGTGTCTCCCAGCTCTTTCTCTCCTCTGCCATCACTGCCATCAACTCTCATCCCTTGTTCTCTTTGTCCCTTCCCACTTTCCTTATCCAAAACACTCTCACCTTTGTCTGTCTCACCCTCTCCACCTCTCCACCTCTCCAACCTATGTTCACTTTCTCCCTCTCAGACAACCAACCCCATTTCTCCCTCACTCCCTGAGGTAGAGAGAGGGAGAAAAGGTGAGGTAGAGAGAGGGAGGAAAGGTGAGGTAGAGAGGGGGAGAAAGAGAGGGAGAAAAGGTGAGGTAGAGAGGGGGAGAAAGAGAGGGAGAAAAGGTGAGGTAGAGAGAGAGAGAAAGGGTGAGGTAGAGAGAGGGAGAAAATGTGAGGTAGAGAGAGGGAGGAAAGGTGAGGTAGAGAGAGGGAGAAAGAGAGGGAGAAAAGGTGAGGTAGAGAGAGAAAGAAAGGGTGAGGTAGAGAGAGGGAGAAAGAGGAGAGGAAGCAGATTGTAGTAGAACAAGAAGAACTAATCTCCATAGTCTCCAGAACATTTCAATAATATCTTCTGCTGTCTCTCACCTTATTGCTCATTGAAGGTGCTGACCGTCTAGTGATAATTAAAGGTGCAATATGCAGAAATTAGTCCCTCATTTCCTGGATGCTAACATTCTAACAGTTCGCCGAGTTTCACATTTATCTGACTAAACAAGCAGCCAGAGTGTAGAGATCATTGTATCATCTAAACCACTGTGAGATATATTGTCAATAACCACAAATATTGTATTTTCAGCTGTTTGAAGCTGGTGTACAAAAACCCAAAAGGAAAACGCTCAAGAAGGAAAGTTAACAGGAAGCATAGAAATTGCGCGCATAGAAAAATATCTACCACTTCTTATACTTGCTTTTCAATGAGAAGGACAGATCTATAACTCACATTTCTATGTGGGTTTGGTCGGGTTGCCCCCCAAAAAAGGTACATATTGCAGCTTTAAAGGCTCTACCTGTTCAGTAATGACATATTATATAGCTGGCTGTCTAGACTGTGTTTTTACACCTCAGGATATCCCTCATTCTCATTCGACATTATTAAAGTGTGGATAGACCACGAGACCGCTCAGAGTAGGAGTGTTGATCTAGGATCAGTTTAGCCTTTCAGTTCATAATGAATAAGACTATATGGACAGATGGGACCTGATCCCAGATCAGCTCTCCTACTCTGAGATGTTTTATTAATATGGGCCCTGGTGTCAGAATAACAATGGAATTGTATCGGTTTTATGTACATTTTTTCCCAGACGTTTTAATGAAATAGTTAGTTAGGTTAGGTTATAGGTTTCTGGATCAAACGCCCGAGCTGACAAGGTACAACTCTGTCGTTCTGCACCTGAACAAGGCAGTTAACCCACTGTTCCCCTGAACAAGGCAGTTAACCCACTGTTCCCCTCTGAACAAGCAGTAACCCACGTTTCCCCTGAACAAGAACAGTTAACGCCGTCGTGTTCCCCTGAACAAGACAGTTAACCCACTGTTCCCCTGAACAAGCGTTACCCACTGATTCCCCACTGACAAGGCAAGTTAACCCACTGTTTCCCCTGAACAAGGCATTTACCCACTGTTCCCCTGAACAAGACAGTTAACCCACTGTTCCCTGAACAAGCAGTTAACCCACTGTTCCCTGACAAGGCATAACCGACTGTTTCCCTGAACAGGCAGTTAACCACGTTCCCACTGAACAAGGCAGTTAACCCCACTGTTCCTGAACAAGGCAGTTAACGACCGTTCCCTGAACAAGGCAGTTAAACGCGCTGAAGGCACTTGAACCGTCCCCTGAACAAGGCAGTTAAACCCACCGTCCCCCTGAACAAGGCAGTTAACCCACTGTTCCCCCGAACAAGGCAGTTAACCGCTGTTTAACCCCTGACCTCCCGAACAGGCAGTTAACACCAGCTGTTTCCCCCAGGGAGCTGAAGACGTGGATGTCGATTAAGGCAGCCCCCCGCACCTCTCTGATTCAGAGGGGTTGGGTTAAATACGAAGACACATTCCAGATGAAGGCATTCAGTTGTACAACTGACTAGGTAACCCCGCCCCCCCAAAAAGAGAAAGCTGCTAGTGCTAAGATGAGAATAGTGCTAGTTCCTTAGTTGGCCACATAGGGGCACTTCTTACCTGTTTGATTTAAAGGGAAAGGGGAATGGAGGGAGACGGAGGAGAGATGAGAGAACTAAGAGAGAGAGAGAGAGAGATAGAGAGGGAGGGTGGAGAGGGAGAGAGAGAGGGGGGGTGGAGAGGGAGAGAGAAGAGAGGGGGGGTGGAGAGGGAAGAAAGAGAGGGGAGGGGATAGGGAGAAGAGAGGGGGCGTGTTGGAGA
>NW_019951888.1:0-4804 GCF_002910315.2 Salvelinus sp. IW2-2015 | reverse complement strand
CAGTGAGGTGGTGGTGTCCGATCAGTGTTGTAGCGATTAGACTGGGATTGATTCCTCCCCTTTAGTTGCAGTTTTTTTTGCAGCCCCCCGTTGCCCATTTCTACGGTCCTAGTACGGTTGGTGTGAGCCAAGTTTGAGCCGGTCCACTCTTGTTTCGGTAGAGAAAACAAAAATGAGGAAAACATTTTGTGACACACGATGTGACGAATCCCGGGTCTGAGATTTTGACCGAGGCGTACATCGGGCACAACAACGCAGAGACAAGAGAGAGGGACAGGGACAGAGATTAGGAAGTGAAAGGGGACTACAGAAGTGGTAATGACTAGCACTGTGGTCATGCATGATGAAATACATCAACATACTGCTGCCCCCCCCCCCTGCACCAAATGGGTCAGTTGGTTTAACCCCAGGCTATGAGCGCTCCCCCACTGTAAACCAGGAACCTGTCCAATGGAGGAACTCAACTCAGAGCCACATGACGCTATAAGAGGCTGCTGCCCACCTGCAGTTTGATCCATTCCAAACTCCGACCTCATACAGGGCAGCTTGGAATGCCCTGCCAAGACAGAGGGCTTAGGAGATGCGTGGCCTTGATGTCTATATCTAATTCTGGGTATGGGGCGGCGAAAACGTCAAAGCCATGGCACAGGGAGAAATAGGACAGGGGTAGTCAGGACTAAATCAACTGGAAAGGGGTGAAAATGATCACATCGAGCTTATATCACCGCCTATATTACTGTCACGTCAGAGAGATTAGGGGAAGAGGAGCACAACAGCAGATACCACCTGAACAATCTTTTCCTGTTTCGGAGAATCGCAAACAGGAAAGAGATTCTCCGAACAGGAAAGAGGCAGGGAAAATAACATGGATGTGGGATGATGTTGAAAATAATGATGAGTACGATTTCAGGTTCTAGCTGTACAGTACAGGTAAAGTACCCATATGTATAGAACTGTAAATATCCAATAATAACCTATGGTTGGACACACTCTTGGTGCACTTAACTCTTGTCTATTAAAATCCCTCCAGATAATGTGTGGAGCGTGAATGTACCGAGTTCTGCTGCCAGTGTGAACTCTGTCAATGGGGGGGGGGGGGCCAGAGCGCCTTCTCAACCTCTGCATGCACATTCAACTCAAATCTCCTGTCCCATCAACCTAAACTTCTCCCTTTCCCTGAAAGTCTCCTGTGTTTCCATGACAATCTCAATCATTTCACATTCAAGGAGACTACTCGGAAGCGAGCCAGGCATTTCCTCAATCACTCCAATTCCCTCGCTTTCTTTTCAGCCATACGGGAGCGGACACAAAGTCTCACACGCAAAATGTATTTTTTACTCCTCCATTTTAGTCCACAGCCAATTTAATCCCCCGTCTCTCTTCGGATATTGAGTTTCTAAATGATTTATTTCTGAGAACGCCAGGCAGATGTGCTGAAACTGAAGCAGAGAAAAGATGCCTTACTGAATAACAGCCACTACTTCACCCTCGTTTCACCTGGAACCTTTACGTGTCCTTTCAGTAGTACATTCTCACACACACACACACAGCAGTCTCTGCCTCGCTCACACACACACACAGCAGTCTCTGCCTCGCTCACACACACACAGTGTATTGTCTCTTTAATTCTCTCTCACACACACGTCTCTGCCTCACACAAACACACTGTGCTGTCTCTAATTCTCTTTCTCACACCACACACACAGCTGTCTCTTCTCTGAATTTAATTGAGCTGCTCCCTCGCCCCCCTACAGAGGTGAGGAACGCTAGGAGGTATCCCCCCCCTCGGTGACATCCCCCTCTTAGTCACTCTGCTTCCTCATTCACCACACCTTCTTCCCAGCTGCAGTCTCTATGCAGCAGTAACCCTGTATTCACCCAGTTGGCAAGTACTCTTAAGTGGACTTGCTGGCTGCTTTTAGGATGTGTCGATACACACAACAAGGGAGGGGTGAACTAGTGTAGCTCCGAGAGGGCCCCTCCCAATCAGACACACCACCGCAACAATGTCAGCTCGGAGGAAATGAGCCTCTGCTAGGAGTTACTGAAAAGAAATGACTGCATCGTAAAAACAAAGAGATGCTGTAAGCAGAGATGGGTGAATCTGGACGGGGTATTGATTCTCACCGTGTCTGGTGGTATGTGGCTAGATGTAAACACACTGCATTTGATAGCTGCAAAGGCTAAACACCCTGTTAACGTGTATACTCTGCATACTGGGTAATATAAACCTTCAGCAGTCTGTCAAATATTATGGGGTTACCGTCTAAACACATCTGATTGGTTTAGCTTAAAGCTCTTTTTTTTATTTTTTTTATTTAAACATTTATTTAACTAGGCAAGTCAGTTAAGAACAAATTCTTATTTACAATGACGTACTACACTGGCTAAAACCGGACACCGCTTGGCCAATTGTGCGGCGCCCTATGGGACCCCCAATCACGGCTGGTTGTGATACAGCCTGGATTCGAACCAGGGTGTCTGGAGTGACGCCTCTAGCACTGAGATGCAGTGCCTTAGACTGCTGTGCCACTCGGGAGCTCCCCACTAGGCTTATTTAGACACCAATTCTTCAGCGCATACATAATATACACACGTTAGCATCTGCTTGTCTTAAGACTCAATAAATTCATAACATGAACGTCTCTATTTTTAGCTAAAGGACTGATTCTCAATCAGCTCTGTGACTACTGTGCTAAGACCGCACTATACACAGGCACATTATTTTGAGACCCATTTTAAGTTGGACAAATCTGCTGCGGTGATTGAATCCAGACCTCGACTGTTGATAGAGATCAACAAACCGACACAGTTAATAGCAATGTAGCAATCTGCCTCAAAATGAGGTATTCTGTGTTTCCGTGAGTCATTCATGGGGGGGAAGCTGAAGAGCGAGAGAGAGCGAGAGAGGAGGAAGGAAGGAGAGAAAGAAATAAGTGTGTGGTTTCAACTTCATTCTTTCAGAACAGAGTGAGGACCCAAAGCTGGGGTAGAGGGGGAAAAGCAATCCTCAGTACTAGTCCTGAAGGATTTAGGGCACTCTGTCTTCCATTGGCTTCCCATTGATTAATGATGGGGGATTATTGAGACAGATAGTCATCTGCTGTGTCATAGAGCTAACCCTCTGGCTAATTGAAAGGTAGCTTCATGACCCTGGAGGATTACAGAGGTATGCTCCTGCCTGAGGCTATGCAGATAGTGCAGCCTGTTTCTGCTGGGTCAGGCCAGAGGGCAGTTGCATTTACAAGCCTGAGAAAATGAGGGAAATGACAAAGCGCCAGGCACAAAATGGCAGGGTGTGAGCGGTTAATGCAACGGCAAAGCGTTCGGGCTTAGACTTTATCATTCAAATTGAAATGCAGCCGCTCACAGGCAAGGCAATCATTGCCCTTTGCTTGGGTCTGTTAGACGCCTGGCAGTGGAATGACAAATCAGGCATATCATTCTGTCGCTCTTTGACGTCAAACGGCTGAGGCAGAGCGGAATTGGGGAGGGGGTCTCTCCTGAGAAAGTCAGGTTGCTACTGGAGGTAGGGTTGGTGGAGGACCTGATTGAGAACGTGGCCCCAGTTCAGAAGGAAGCACAGGGTGGTTGTTGACATTTAAATGAAAGTCAAACAAAGTCTTCCTGACTAGTAAGTAATACACTGAACCACACACATTGCTATCAGAAATATATACTCAGATTCTTAGTCAGATGCTCCACGCCTCAGGCTTCATTCAATCATTCATTGTGTTTTGGCAAGGAGATAAAATATATATTTTTTATATACATCTTTAAAATTGACCAACCTTGGACATCAGCCCTCCCACCTGACTGGGTTAACTTGCAGAGGTTAAAAAGGGATAGTGCAACATTTTGGCGACGAAGCCCTTTCTCTACTTACCCAGAGTCACATGAACTTGATGAGCATGCTAGCTGTTCCAGTAGACTTCTAGTCATTGTGCTAGTTAGCTAAACTACCTTCAACTTCCTTCAAACTGCACGCAGAGACAGAAAAATTGCATCCATGAGTTCATCTGACTCTGGGTAGGTTGAACAAGGGCTTTTCCTCGAATCGCAAAAAAAAAAAAAAAAAACACACACTATCCCTTTAAGCTCTGCAAGATAACCCAGTCAGCTGGAGGGCTGGTGTCCAAGGTTTGTACATTTTGCTAGTTATTTGGGGTTAGTTCTTTGTAACACGCGTCTTTAGGCAAGGTTACTGGGTCACATTGGACTAGCTCTGCAAATGGGCAGATGTTCATGGTAGATACTCTCCAACTTGTTTATTTGTACCTTCCCGCCAGGTTCTCCATGGGGGCAGACTTAGCCTCTCTCTGGGCGCCACGAGGCAGCCTCTGATAAGCCACCGTGGCCATGTGCCTGTCTCTCTCCTTATCTCCCTCACAGAGATGAGACCTCACGGTCTGGCAATTCTCACTGCACCCCCTTAACATGGCCACAACTGAGGCGGGAAACAAAATCTGCTCAATGGAGATGGATTAATCTAGATATGACAATTTATTAAAAGGGGAACATCCAGTGGCCTCCAGCCAGTCCAGCCCCGAGGAGGACGTCACCGGAGCGAAGGCTACAATACAGTAGGCTACTAGCCCCAGGTTTATGTCAGCAGACATTTCAGTGCCAGGATATCCTCGGTCTAGATTCGTTTATTATTCTGTCCCTGCGGAGGCTTGTGTGTGGGTCCAGCGGATGGCTTGCCTGAGGAAGTGAAGTGGTGTGTGTGTTCTTCTGATCCCTTCAGAAGCGTTCCAGTGAACAGCGACAATAATGCCATGCACCGAGCCAGCTGGACCACCCA
>NW_019951887.1:0-4805 GCF_002910315.2 Salvelinus sp. IW2-2015 | reverse complement strand
GTTACTGTTGGCAGTGCCACACAGGCTGTATGTATTCAGGTGTGTTACCTGTTGGCAGTGCCACACAGGACTGTATGTATTCAGTGTGTTACTGTTGGCAGGTGCCACACAGGACTGTATGTATTCAGGTGTGTTACCTGTTGGCAGTGCCACACAGGACTGTATGTATTCAGGTGTGTTACCTGTTGGCAGTGCCACACAGGACTGATATATTCAGGTGTGTTACCTGTTGGCAGTGCCACACAGGACTGTATGTATTCAGGTGTGTTACCTGTTGGCAGTGCCACACAGGACTGTTGTATTCAGGTGTGTTACCTGTTGGCAGTGCCACACAGGACTGTATGTATTCAGGTGGTTACTGTTGGCAGTGCCACACAGGACTGTATGTTTCAGGTGTGTTACCTGTTGGCAGGCCACACAGGACTGTATGTATTCAGGTGTGTTACCTGTTGGCAGTGCCACACAGGCTGTATGTATTCAGGTGTGTACCTGTTGGCAGTGCCACACAGGCTGTATGTATTCAGGTGTGTTACTGTTGGCAGGCCACACAGGACTGTATGTATTCAGGTGTGTTACTGTTGGCAGTGCCACACAGGCTGTATGTATTCAGGTGTGTTACTGTTGGCAGGCCACACAGGGCTGTATGTATTCAGGTGTGTTACTGTTGCGTGCCACACAGGGCTGTTGTATTCAGGTGTGTTACCTGTTGGCAGTGCACACAGGGCTGTGTGTATTCAGGTGTGTTCCTGTTGGCAGTGCCACACAGGGCTGTTGTATTCAGGTGTGTTACTGTTGCAGTGCCACACAGGCTGTATGTATTCAGGTGTGTTTACCTGTTGGCAGTGCCACACAGGGCTGTATGTATTCAGGTGTGTTACCTGTTGCAGTGCACACAGGCTGTAGGTATTCAGGTGTGTTACCTGTTGGCAGCGCCACACAGGGCTGTATGTATTCAGGTGTGTTACCTGTTGGCAGTGCCACACAGGCTGTATGTATTCAGGTGTGTTACCTGTTGGCAGGCCACACAGGGCTGTATGTATTCAGGTGTGTTACCTGTTGGCAGGCCACCAGGGCTGTATGTATTCAGGTGTGTTACCTGTTGGCAGTGCCACACAGGGCTGTATGTATTCAGGTGTGTTACCTGTTGGCAGGCCACACAGGGCTGTATGTATTCAGGTGTGTTACCTGTTGGCAGCGCCACACAGGCTGTATGTATTCAGGTGTGTTACCTGTTGGCAGCGCCACACAGGGCTGTTGTATTCAGGTGTGTTACCTGTTGCAGTGCCACACAGGGCTGTTGTATTCAGGTGTGTTACCTGTTGGCAGTGCCACACAGGGCTGTATGTATCAGGTGTGTTACCTGTTGGCAGTGCCACACAGGGCTGTATGTATTCAGGTGTGTTACCTGTTGGCAGTGCCACACAGGGCTGTTGTATTCAGGTGTGTTACCTGTTGGCAGTGCCCACACAGGGCTGTATGTATTCAGGTGTGTTACCTGTTGGCAGTGCCACACAGGGCTGTTGTATTCAGGTGTGTTACCTGTTGGCAGTGCCACACAGGGCTGTATGTATTCAGGTGTGTTACCTGTTGGAGCGCCACACAGGGCTGTATGTATTCAGGTGGTTACCTGTTGGCAGTGCCACACAGGCTGTATGTATTCAGGTGTGTTACCTGTTGGCAGCGCCACACAGGCTGTATGTATTCAGGTGTGTTACCTGTTGGCAGGCACACAAGGCTGTTGTATTCAGGTGTTTACTGTTGGCAGCCCAGGGCTGTATGTATCAGGTGTGTTACTGTTGGCAGCCACATTCATTCGTTACACTTGGCTGTGTTGTTATTTTCCCACAGGGCTGTATGTATCAGGTGTGTTACCTGTTGGCAGCGCCACACAGGCTGTATGTATTCAGGTGTGTTACCTGTTGGCAGTCGCCACACAGGCTGTAGTATATCAGGTGTGGTTACCTGTTGGCAGTGCACACAGGGCTGTATGTATTCAGGTGTGTTACCTGTTGGCAGCGCACACAGGGCTGTATGTATTAAGGTGTGTACCTGTTGGCAGTGCCACACAGGGCTGTATGTATTCAGGTGTGTTACCTGTTGGCAGCGCCACACAGGGCTGTATGTATTCAGGTGTGTTACCTGTTGGCAGTGCCACAACAGGGCTGTATGTATCAGGTGTGTTACCTGTTGGCAGCGCCACACAGGGCTGTATGTATTCAGGTGTGTTACCTGTTGGCAGCGCCACACAGGGCTGTATGTAATCAGGTGTGTTACCTGTTGGCAGTGCCACACAGGGCTGGCACACTGTCTCTCTGCCTCCTTGTCCACAGACACACCTCTGGACACTGACCCTCGGACACGGCTCACACACACCTGAGACAGACGGGTTATATCAATACAGATCAATAAACTATTTCAAATCACCTCCATGGTTATTCAGGCTTGTCATTTATAAACTCCACTGACTGTTCTACTGTCAGGGTTACCTGAGTGACAGCTGCTGTTACAGGTGTGTTGTTTACAGGGCAGAGTCTTGCCACAGGTCTTCTGACAGCTCCAGGGCTTGTTGCTACAGCGACGCGGGACGGGCATGGCCTTGGAACACATACAGCTCACTGATACCATCTTAGGACATGGTGGGCAGGGGCCTGGAAYACACCGAGTTCAACATGTTTACAATACATCTACATCAAACCAAACTGTGACTTGGCGCTCCGGTACCGCTTGCCGTGCGTTGCAGAGACAACAGTCTATGACTTGGGTGACTGGAGTCTTGACAATGTTTTGGGCATTCCTCTGACACCGCCTGGTATATAGGTCCTGGATGGCAGGAAGCTTGGCCCCAGAGATGTACTGGGCTGTACTCACTACCCTCTATAGCACCTTGCGGTCAGATGCCGAGCAGTTGCCATACCAGGCGGTGACGCAACCAGTCAGGATGCTCTCGATGGTGCAGCTGTAGAACTTTTTGCCGATCTGGGGACCCATTCCAAACCGTTTCAGTCTCCTGGGGGGGAATAGGATTTATCGTGCCCTCTTCACGACTGTCCTGGTGTGTTTGGAGCATGGTAGTTTGTTGGTGATGTGGACACCAAGGAACTTCAAGGAACTTGAAGCTCTCAACCGGCTCCACTACAGCCCTGTCAATGTTAAAGCTCCTTTGTCTTGCTCACATTGAGAGAGGTTGTTGTCCTGGCAACACACTGCCAGGTCTCTGACCTCCTCCCTATAGACGGTCTCATCATTGTCGGTAATCAGGCCTACCACTGTTGTGTCGTCAGCAAACGTAATGATGGTGTTAGAGGTTTGCCTGGCCGTGCAGTCGCGGGTGAACTGGGAATACAGGAGGGGACTGAGCACACACACCTGAGGGGACCCGTGTTGACGATCAGCGTGTGTTGTTACCTAATCTTACTGGCCCCGCGGCTTTGTGAATGTTGACCTGTTTAAAGGTCTTGCTCACATCGGCTGAGAGCAGTGATCACACAGTTGTCCGGAACAGCTGGTGCTCTCATGCATGCTTCAGTGTTGCTTGCCTCAAAAGCGAGCATAAAGGGCATTAAGCTCGCTGTAGACTCGCGTCATTGGAAGCTCGCGGCTGGGTTTCTCTTTGTAGTCCGTAATAGTTTTCAAGCCCTGCCACATCCGACGAGCGTCAGAGCCGGTGTAGTAGGATTCAATTTTGATCCTGTATTGACGCTTTGCTTGTTTGATGGTTCGTATGAGGGCATAGCGGGATTTCTTATCAGCGTCCCGCTCCTTGAAGGCGGCAACTCTAGCCTTTAGCTCGATGCAGATGTTGCCTGTAATCCATGGCTTCTGGTTGGGGTATGTACGTACGGTCACTGTGGGGACGACATCGTTGATGCACTTATTGATGAAGAAGGTGACTGAGGTGGTGTACTACTCAATGCCATTGGATGAATCCCAGAACATATTCCAGTCTGTGCTACAAAACAATCCTGTAGCGAAGCAGCCGTGACATCTGACCACTTCCAAATTGAGTGAGTCACTGGTACTTCCTGCTTTAGTTTTTGCTTGTAAGCAGGAATCAGGAGGACAGAATTATGGTCAGATTTGCCAAATGGAGGGCGAGGGAGAGCTTTGTATGCGTCTCTGTGTGTGGAGTAAAGGGTGTCTAGAATTTTTTTCCTATGGTTGCACACGTGACATGCTGGTAGAAATTAGGTTAAACTGATTTAAGTTTGCCTCCATTAAAGTCCCGGCCACTAGGAGCACCGCTTCTGGGTGAGCATTTTTCTTGTTTGCTTATCGCCTTTTACAGCTCGTTGAGTCTGGTCTCTGTCCCAGCATCAGTTTGTGGTGGTAAAAAAGAAAAATATAGATTAAAACTCTCTTGGTAGATAGTGTGGTCTACAGCTTATCATGAGGTACTCTACCTCAGGTGAGCAATACCTCGAGGCTTCTTTAATATTAGGCATTGCGCACCAGCTGTTATTGACAAAGACACACACACCCCCACCCCTCGTCTTACCAGAGGTAGTGTCTCTGTTCTGCCGGTGCATTGAAAATCCCTCCAGCTCTATATTGTCCGTGTCGTCGTTCTGCCACGACTCGGTGAAACATAAGATATTACAGTTTTTAATGTCCCGTTGCTAGATTAGTCTTGATCGTAGATCATCCAGTTTATTCTCCAGTGATTGCACGTTGGCCAATAGGACGGATGGCAGTGGTGGTTTACTCACTCGCCTACGAATTCTCAGAAGGCAGCCCGACCTCCGACCCCTTTTTCTCCATCTTTTCTTCACACAAATGACGAGGATTTTGGCCCGTTCCCGAGAAAG
>NW_019951886.1:0-4807 GCF_002910315.2 Salvelinus sp. IW2-2015 | reverse complement strand
TCGTGCCAGTCCTTTCCCATCTCAGAGTGAAGATCAGTCCTCTCCCATCTCAGAGTGAAGATTCAGTCCTCTCCCTCTCCCATCTCAGAGTGAAGATCAGTCCTCTCCATCTCAGAGTGACGACCAATCCTCTCCCTCTCCTATCTCAGAGTGAAGACCAGTCCTCTCCCTCTCCTATCTCAGAGTGAAGATCAGTACTCTCCCATCTCAGAGTGACGACCAATCCTCTCCCTCTCCTATCTCAGAGTGAAGACCAGTCCTCTCCCTCTCCTATCTCAGAGTGAAGACCAGCCTCTCCCTCTCCTATCTCAGAGTGAAGACCAGTCCTCTCCCTCTCCTATCTCAGAGTGAAGACCAGTCCTCTCCCTCTCCTATCTCAGAGTGAAGATCAGTCCTCTCCCATCTCAGGAGACGACCAATCCTCTCCCTCTCCTATCTCAGAGTGAAGGACCAGTCCTCTCCCTCTCCTATCTCAGAGTGAAGACCAGTCCTCTCCCTCTCCTATCTCAGAGTGACGACCAGTGCTCTCCCATCTCAGAGTGACGACCAGTCCTCTCCCTCTCCTATCTCAGAGTACGACCAGTCTCTCCCTCCTATCTCAGAGTGAAGACCAGTCCTCTCCCTCTCCATCTCAGAGTGACGACCAGTGCTCTCCCATCTCAGAGTGACGACCAGTCCTCTCCCTCTCCTATCTCAGAGTGACGACCAGTCCCTCCCTCTCCTATCTCAGAGTGAAGACCAGTCCTCTCCCTCTCCCATCTCAGAGTGAAGACCAGTCCTCTCCCTCTCCTATCTCAGAGTGACGACCAGTGCTCTCCCATCTCAGAGTGACGACCAGTCCTCTCCTATCTCAGAGTGACGACCAGGCCTCTCCTATCTCAGAGTGACGACCAATCCTCTCCCTCTCCTATCTCAGAGTGAAGACCAGTCCTCTCCCTCTCCCTCTCAGAAGTGAAGACCAGTCCTCTCCCTCCCATCTCAGAGTGACGACCAGTCTCTCCCATCTCAGAGTGACGACCAGTCCTCTCCTATCTCAGAGTGACGACAGTCCTCTCCTATCTCAGAGTGACGACCAGTCCTCTCCCTCTCCCATCTCAGAGTGACGACCAGTCCTCTCCCTCTCCTATCTCAGAGTGACGACCAGTCCTCTCCCTCATCTCAGAATGACGACCAGTCCTCTCCTATCTCAGAGTGACGACCAGTCCTTCCCATCTCAGAGTGATGACCAGTCCTCTCCCATCTCAGAGTGATGGACCAGTCCTCTCCCTCTCCTATCTCAGAGTGATGACCAGTCCTTTCCCATCTCAGAGTGATGACCAGTCCTCTCCCATCTCAGAGTGAAGACCTTTATTAGAAGACGACCAGTTCCTCTCCCATCTCAGATGACGACCAGTCCTTCTCCCATCTCAGAGTGACGACCAGTCCTCTCCCATCTCAGGAGTGACGACCAGTCCTCTCCCATCTCAGAGTGACGACCAGTCCTCTCCCATCTCAGAGTGATGACCAGTCCTCTCCTATCTCAGAGTGATGACCAGTCCCTCTCCCATCTCAGAGTGATGACCAGTCCACTTCCATCTCAGAGTGATGACCAGTCCTCTCCATCTCAGAGTGATGACCAGTCCACTTCCATCTCAGAGTGATGACCAGTCCACTTCCATCTCAGAGTGAAGACCAGTCCTCTCCCATCTCAGAGTGATGACCAGTCCTCTCCCATCTCAGAGTGATGACCAGTCCTCTCCCATCTCAGAGTGATGACCAGTCCTCTCCCCTCCCATCTCAGAGTGATGACCAGTTCCTCTCCCATCTCAGAGTGAAGACCAGTCCTCTCCCATCTCAGAGTGATGACCAATCCTCTCCCATCTCAGAGTGATGACCAGTCCTCTCCCTCTCCCATCTCAGAGTGACGTCCAGTCCTCTCCCATCTCAGAGTGATGACCAGTCTCTCCCATCTCAGAGTGAAGACCAGTCCTCTCCCATCTCAGAGTGACGACCAGTCCTCTCCCATCTCAGAAGTTGAAGACTAGACCTCTTCCCATCTCAGAGTGATGACCAGTCCACTTCCATCTCAGAGTGACGACCAGTCCTCTCCCATCTCAGAGTGAAGACCAGTCCTCTCCCATCTCAGAGTGAAGACTAGTCCTCTCCCATCTCAGAGTGATGACCAGTCCTCTCACGCTCCCATCTCAGAGTGACGACCAGTCCTCTCCCATCTCAGAGTGACGACCAGTCCTCTCCTATCTCAGAGTGAAGGACAGTCCTCTCCCATCTCAGAGTGAAGACCAGCCCTTTCCCATCTCAGAGTGACGACCAGTCCTCTCCCATCTCAGAGTGATGACCAGTCCTCTCCTATCAGAGTGACGACGAGTCCTCTCCATCTCAGAGTGACGACCAGTCCTTCACGCTCCCATCTCAGAGTGACGAACCAGTCCTCTCACCTCCCTATAAGAAGGGCCAAACCAGTCCTCTCCCATCTCAGAGTACGACCAGTCCTCTCCCATCTCAGAGTAAGACCAGTCCTCTCCTATCTCAGAGTGAAGACCAGTCCTCTCCCATCTCAGAGTGAAGACCAGCCCTTTCCCATCTCAGAGTGACGACCAGTCCTCTCCCATCTCAGAGTGAAGACCAGCCCTTTCCCATCTCAGAGTGACGACCAGTCCTCTCCCATCTCAGAGTGAAAACCAGCCCTTTCCCATCTCAGAGTGAAGACTAGTCCTCTCCCATCTCAGAGTAGACCAGTCCTCTCACGCTCCCATCTCAGAGTGACGACCAGTGCCTCTCCCATCTCAGAGTGACGACCAGTCCTCTCCCATCTCAGAGTGAGACCAGTCCTCCCCATCTCAGAGTGATGACCAGTCCTTCTCCTATCTCAGAGTGACGACCAGTCCTCTCCATCTCAGAGTGAGACCAGTCCCTCACGCTCCCATCTCAGAGTGAAGACCAGTCCTCTCACGCTCCCATTCTCAGAGTGACGACCAGTCCTCTCCCATCTCAGAGTGACGACCAGTTCCTCTCCTATCTCAGAGTGAAGACTAGTCCGTCACTCTGAGATGGGAGAGGATTGATCATCATGGGAGATGGGATGGGACTGGTTGTCATGCGAGATGACTGGTCGTCATGGGAGATGGGAAGGGACTGTATTTCACAGCTGATGGGAGAGAAATAAAACGCCGGATTTATCTTATGGCTTCTCCAGACCACAGATCACAATGGAGACAGTGTTCCTGAACAGACGGATACCCCCCCCTCTCCCTCCCTCTCCTTCGGTGAATCACGGTGTCATGGTATAAATCATGCCCAGTAAATGTCCTAAAAATAATACTATTTTATGCTGCATGTTTTCATTSACGGTTACGACCACAGAGCTTTGTTTTCCTTAGTCGAAGACATTCCTCTACTGAATGACGAGAGATATTCCTCACGAAGATACGTTGATAGTTTGTTGTCAGTTAAACTTTAAATCCTCAGCAACATAAAACAGTTTACTTCTCCATCTCAGACATTAGTGATCTACAGCTGTACATTAGTTTAGGTGTTTCACTCGTAGATTCAGATGGCTTGTTTGTTTTGGTCGTGGTACAGCTTGCATCCCAAAGTGCATCCTATTCCCTATGGACCCTGGTTGAAAAGTAGTGCACTTTAAGTGGAATAGTGTGCCATTTGAAATGCAACCCTGCGTTAGTCAGTTCCTGTTGCTGCTATTACCATTATATAGCTGCTAGTGGTTTCTGTTTGTTACGGAGCAGTAAACAGTAAACAGTAAACTAGTAAACAGGCTTTCTCAACAGCAGCCTGCTTCAAGATCGTGTTACACAGTAAACAGGCCTTCTCAAAGGTAGAGCATCTTACACAGTAAACAGGCCTTCTCAAAGGTAGAGCATCGTAGACAGTAAACAGGCTTTCTCAACGGCAACCTGCCTCACAAGCATCTTAGACAGTAAACAGGCCTTCTCAACGGTAGAGCATATTACACAGTAAACAGGCCTTCTCAACGGTAGAGCATCTTAGACAGTAAACAGGCCTTCTCAACGGTAGAGCATCTTACACCAGTAAACAGGCCTTCTCAAAGGTAGAGCATCGTAGACAGTAAACAGGCCTTCTCAAAGGTAGAGCATCTTACACAGTAAACAGGCCTTTCTCATAAGTGGTTAAGAGCATCTTACACAGTAAACAGGCCTTCTCAAAGGTAGAGGCATCTTAGACAGTAAACAGGCCTTCTCAACGGTAGAGCATCTTAGACAGTAACAGGCCTTCTCAACAGTAGAGCATCTTAGCAGTAAAACAGGCCTTCTCAACGGTAGACATCTTACACAGTAAACAGGCCTTCTCAACGGTAGAGCATCTTTAGACAGTAAACAGGCCTTCTCAACGGTAGAGCATCTTACACAGTAAACAGGCCTTCTCAAAGGTAGAGCATCTTAGACAGTAAACAGGCCTTCTCAACAGTAGAGCATCGTAGACAGTAACAGGCCTTCTCAAAGGTAAGAGCATCTTACACAGTAAACAGGCCTTCTCAACGGTAGAGCATCTTAGACAGTAAACAGGCCTTCTCAACAGTAGAGCATCTTAGACAGTAAACAGGCCTTCTCAACGGTAGAGCATCTTACACAGTAAACAGGTCTGCCTCACGACATACACCGACCGGGACGCGAATCCATTCCAAACAGGTCTGTATAATGCATGGCTAAAAAGAGAGAAGAAAGAAAGAAGAGAGAGAGAAGAGAGAGAGAGAGAGAGATGATGTCTCTTCTCTGTCAGTACCACTTTACCAGCAGCAGCTTCATTGCTGAACCATATGCTGTGTAATGAT
>NW_019951885.1:0-4808 GCF_002910315.2 Salvelinus sp. IW2-2015 | reverse complement strand
GTGAGACAGAGAGATCAGGTGTGTTATGTGAGCAAGAGAGATTCAGGTGTTGTATATGTGAGACAGAGAGATTCAGGTGTGTTATGTGAGACAGGAGAGATTCAGGTGTGTTATGTGAGACAGAGAGATGTCAGGGGTGTTATGTGAGACAGAGAGATTCAGGTGTTTTTTACCTGAGGCCTTCTCTGGGTTGTTGCACATGTAGCAGAGCCAGCTGCCCTCCGCTTCACTGAAGCCAAACAGGTCAAAGAAACGCACCTCCTCCAGAGATCTGCAAGACTTCCAGGTCCTACAGAGAGAGAGAGAGACTCAGGAAGCAAATGTCAACTTTTGCTGATGATCTGGTGCTTCTGTCCCCAACCAAGGAGCGCCTACAGAAGCACCTAGATTTTCTGCCTAGTTCTGTCAGACTTGGGCCCTGACCGTGAATCTCAGTAAGACAAAAACAATGGTGTTCCAAAAAAGGTCCAGTCGCCAGGACCACAAATACAAATTCTATCTAGACACCGTTGTCCTCGAGCACACAAAGACCTATAACTATCTCGGACTAAACATCAACACCACAGGTAACTTCCACAAGGCTGTGAACGAGAGACAAGGCAAGAAGGGCCCTTCTATGCCATCAAAAATAACATTAAAACTCAACATCCCAATTAGGATCTGGCTAAAAAATACTTAAATCAGTTACAGAACCCATTGCCCTTGGAGGTCTGGGGTCTGCTCACCAACCAATAATTCACAGAAGGACCAACACCCAATTGAGACATGCAGAATTCTGCAAAAATATACTTTGTGTACAACTCAAAACCCCACATAATGCAGGCAGAGCAGAATTAGACTGATACCCGCTAGTTAGCAACATCCAGAAAAGAAGCTGTTCAATTCTACAACCACCTTAAAGGAAGTGATGCCCATACGTTCCACCACAAAAGCCCTCACCTACAAAGAGACAAACCTAGAGAAGAGTCCCCTAAGCCAGCTGGTCCAGGGGCTCTGTTCACAAAAAAACAAACAGGCCCCAGGACCGGAACACATTTAGACCCAACCAAATCATGAGAAAGCAAAAATATAACTATTTGACACACTGGAAAGAATCATCAAAAAACACCAGAGCAATTAGAATGCTTCCTGGCCCTAAACAGAGAGAGTACACAGTGGCAGAATACCTGACCACTGTGACTGACCCAAACTTAAAGAAAGGCAGACCTGGCTCTCAAGAGAAGACAGGCTATGTGCACACTGCCCACAAAATGAGGTGGGAGTGGAAACTGAGCTGCACTTCCTAACCTCCTGCCAAATGTATGACCATATTAGAGACACCTATTTCCCTCAGATTACACAGATCCACAAAGAATTTGAAAACAAATCAAACATTGATAAACCTCCATATCTGTTAGGTGAAATACCACAGTGTGCCATCACAGCAACAAGATTTGTGACCCATTCACATAATTTTTTTTCTCATTCATACTTCAACTATTTGTACATTGTTACACTGTACAAAGTCAATAATATAACATTTGAAATGTCTATATTCTTTTAAAACTAGAGTATAATTCTTACTGATTGTTTATTTCCATTTCGGTTATTGTCTATTCCATTTGCTTTAGAAATGTAAACATATGTTTCCCAAGCCAATAAAGCCCTTTGAATTGAATTGAGAAAGAGAGAAAGATAGAGAGAATTAGAGATAATTTATTTGACATGTCTGTCTTACTAACACTCAAAGAGATATAAGAGCAAGAACAAAGAACACAGGCAAACTAGACTGGGAACATCTGTGGGTTAGAGAGAGAAAGAGAGAGAAAAAGACAGAGAGAGAAAAAGACAGAGAGAAAGATTAGAGAGAACGAGAGAGAAAAAGACAGAGAGAGAAAGATTAGAGAGAACGAGAGAGAAAAAGAGAGCGAGAGAAAGAGAGAGAGACAGAGAGAGAGAGAGAAAAAGACACAGAGAGGGAGAGAGAAAGACACAGAGAGAGAACGAGAGAGAAAGATATTATTTCAGTTTAATCAAGATGAATGATGACTGATGAGCATAATGGATCGTATTTTTCATTGGGTCTTTCCATTGTAAGACCCAAAATGCCTCAGCACCCGGCTCATCCATAACGTATACGTCAAGCATTAAAGTGTTCATTTACAGTATGAAGTGAAGTATAACCCTTGGCATGTGACAGGGGTCTCCCGGGGTCTGCAATGGAGGTCTGGGTTTTACACATGGATGCGCGCTCACACACACACACACACACACACCACCACACACACACACACACACACCACACACACAACACACCACACACACACACACACACACACACCACACACACACACACCACACACACAACACACACACATGTGTTCGCCTATGCCTGGGTAGGGTTGTAGAGATAGATGCTAATGCTTTGAAGTGTAGAATCAAGTCCGGGCTTCAGACCACATAGTGAGTGTCTCAGCCGGATACATTTGTACTCGATCTTGATTCCGAGAGCAGCAGAGTAAAATATTACAATTATCAGCTTCCATTCAGTCAGTGCATAATTGCTTCACCAGGCCAAATATATACACTCCTTTATTGAAACATGAATACAGTACTGTGTGCCAGGTAGCTACTATTAGCTGCTAATTCCGACGTTGAAGTGGACGTTTTACAACAAAGCAACGATTCTTTTGGACAAAAGGACACCTTGCCCAAGATTCTGATGGAAGCTCGTCCAAAAGTAAGAACTATTTATGATTTTATTCCGTATTTATGTGGAAAAATGTAAACGCATTTTTCGGCCAATATTGCGGCACTAGTCTGGCTGTAACGCACACTGTATGTCAAGTAAGGTTCATTTTAAAAATCTAAATCAGCGGTTGCATTAATAACCAATGCATCTTTCATTAGCTGTCCAACCTGTATTTTTTTAGTCAATCTAATCGATAAATAATCGTAAACTTAGGTGCCCTTCCAAGATGGCGCCGGCCAGAATGCATGCCATGTTTTGACTGATTACATAGCATAACCACGATTTGTGATGCTAAATATGCACATTTTCGAACAAACTCTATATGCATTGTGTAATATGATGTTACAGGACTGTCATCTGAAGAATTCTGAGAAGGTTAGTGAAAAAAATTAATATATTTTGGTGGTGATAACGTTATCGAGCTTTTTGCCTCGAATCAATGCTGGGGTGATGTTAGCTCATGTGGTATGCTAATATAACGATATATTGTGTTTTTGCTGTAAAACACTTAGAAAATCTGAAATATTGTCTGGATTCACAAGATGTTGGGCTTTCATTTGCTGTACGCTGTGTATTTTTCAGAAATGTTTTAAGATGAGTAATTAGTTAATACACGTTGCTCTCTGTAGTTATTCTAGTCGCTTTGGGTGAGTTTTGTGATAGTGGCTGCAATGGTAAACTGTGATTTATACCTGAAAAATGCACATTTTTCTAAAAAAACATATGCTATACCATAAATATGTTATCAGACTGTCATCTTATGAAGTTGTTTCTTGGTTAGTGGCTATATATATCTTTATTTAGTCTAATTAGTGATAGCTACTGATGGAGTAAAAAAATGGTGGACAAAAAAAAGTTGTGTCTTTTGCTATGGTGGTTAGCTAATAGAAATACATATTTTGTCTTCCCTGTAAAACATTTTAAAAATCAGAAATGATGGCTGGATTCACAAGATGTTGGGCTTTCAATTGCTGTATGCTGTGTATTTTTCAGAAATGTTTTAGGCTGAGTATTTTGGTAATTGACGTCGGTCTCTTTAATTATTCCGGCTGCTTCCAACGCTATTTCAAATTGCAGCTGCAATGTAGAACTGTGATTTATACCTGAAATATGCACATTTTTCTAAAAAAACATATGCTATACCATAAATATGTTATCAAACTGTCATCTCATGAAGTTGTTTCTTGGTTAGTGGCTATATATATCTTTATTTAGTCGAAATTGTGATAGCTGCCCATGCAGGAAAAAAATGGTGGAGAAAAAAAAGTTGTGTCTTTTGCTATCGTGGTTAGCTAATAGATTTACATATTGTGTCTTCCCTGTAAAACATTTTAAAAATCAGAAATGATGGCTGGATTCACAAGATCTGTATCTTTCATCTGGTGTCTTGGACTTGTGATTTAATGATATTTAGATGCTAGTATTTACTTGTGACGCTATGCTAGGCTATGCTAGTCAGCTTTTTTACTGTGGGGGGTGCTCCCGGATCCGGGATGAGTACCAAGTAAAAGTTAACAGGAAGCCAGTGTAGGGAGGCTAGCACTGGAGTAATATGATCAAATTTCTTGGTTCTAGTCAGGATTCTATCAGCCGTATTTAGCACTAACTGAAGTTTATTTTGTGCTTTATCCGGGTAGCCGGAAAGTAGAGCATTGCAGTAATCTAACCTAGAAGTAACAAAAGCATGGATTAATTTTTCTGCATAATTTTTGGACAGAAAATGTCTGATTTTTGCAATGTTACGTAGATGGAAAAAAGCTGTCCTTGAAACAGTCTTGATATGTTCGTCAAAAGAGAGATCAGGGTCCAGAGTAACGCCYAGGTCCTTCACAGTTTTATTTGAGACGACTTTACAACCATCAAGATTAATTGTCAGATTTAACAGAATCTTTGTTTCTTGGGACCTAGAACAAGCATCTCTGTTTTGTCCGAGATTAAAAGTAGAACGTTTTCAGCCATCCACTTCCTTATGTCTGAAACACAGGCTTCTAGCGAGGGCAATTTTGGGGCTTCACCATGTTTCATTGAAATGTACAGCTGTGTGTCATCCGCATAGCAGTGAAAGTTAACATTATGT
>NW_019951884.1:0-4810 GCF_002910315.2 Salvelinus sp. IW2-2015 | reverse complement strand
AATCGTGCTGCTGCTCCGTCAAGTTGAACATGGCTAGTTGTCAAGACTGCCTGGTCCTTTCTCTTGTTGGCCGTCTTCGAATAGAAGAGGTTGATTAGCACAACTGTATAGGTTGAGATAATATTACATTGTATAATAAGTTACAGAACTACTATAGAGGCAGAAACAAAGAGAGTAGCAAAGCTATCACTTATTTTCTAAAGCAATGTTGTTGTCACATGCGGTTAATAATACATTGTTGCAAGGCATGCAGAGTGGCTTCACAAGGTAGTCCTAGCTGTGTACGGTCAACGTACAATTTTCCAGTGTGAACTTATAATGGTTTCTCACATTAATCAATAATAACAATAGGATATCATGGCCTTACATTTGATCATCAACAGTGGTCTGGTGTGTTTGACTTAATGTTTTTCTTTCTCCAATCAGTTGAACTGTGCTAGATTAAACTAATGTGATTTAGAGCATCACTATTGTTGTTGGGGCTTACCTGTCAAACGCAGAGAGTAAGTGTTTCTCTCTGTTTTTCACACTGAGGTAAAGCCCATAGCCTTCTATGGAATCTGTCCTGTGGTCTGACTATCCCTGAATGTGGGTTGTCAAACAGTAGGGCAGTTACGAATCACGACTGTCACTGACATCATACGAAGTTAGGGGTAAGTTGGAAGAAATGAGTGAAACATTCGACTTTTGCTACCTGTTGAATTCATGTGCGATTTGAAAATAGTACTCATTCTTGTTCTATAGCCAATACTAGAAGCATATTGGACTACTTTCACCATTGTGTAAGCCATGTATATCTTTTAGGGGTCAATTTAAGTTGGTGAAATAGGAATTTGCGTGCATTGGAAAGGTTACTGAGTGAGACGCAAGAGGCAGTGTAGAAAGTTTCAATTGCTGTTTCAAAACACGTATGTTTGCTGAATGTTTAATATATAATACAAGGAAGGAGACAAATAGGGATAAGCAGCTCTGGTTTCAGTTTCTGATAAGGACGCGCCAGATTGCTGTTGGAACTGATAGAGACATATGAGGATTGTGGGAAGCTCAAGCCTCAGGATTAGTAAGACTCAGCTTGAAGAAAGAAGCCATTGACTGGGTTGTGTTTACGGCATATATGAAAAATTCCTCTCATGCTCCTACGAAGAACGACCTACCCGTTTACAGCCAAGATTTAACCTCTGTGAATAGGCGGGCACCCTTTCACTTCTGGATAAAATTGTGCAGCCAATTTAAACGGCCTCCTACTCTGTCCTAGAATCATATGATGTGCGCATAATTATTCATTCTGGTATTTGGAAATATGAAACACTCTGAGTTCATCTAAACTGTTCTGATTACGATCTGTCGGTAAAACAGAACTCATTTGGCAGGCAAACTTCCCTGAAAATATTATAATAGTAAGCGCTAAACAGGAGTGAAAATTTCTGAACATGTGTGTGTCAAAGGCATTTTGCCCATATTCAATGTGTCTGTGTAGTTATATGGGATCTGTATGCACTGATCAATCGAGAGTACTGCCTCTCTAAACTAGATGTTCAACACGGACAGTAGAACGTGAATGCAACGTGTCGTAAGCCTTCCCTGGAAATTTAATTGACCGGCTGGCGAGAATCCGTTGAGATGCAGAGGTCAGCACAATATTGGTAGTACCGTGTTGGCTCACGACACTTCAATGGTATTTGTCTAGTTAGTATTATGCATTACATATAAGTCATAATTTTAGCAGACGCTTTGCTTAAATCCAGAGCGTATTCCTTACCAATTGTGTTAGCAATTCACATTGGGTGTTAGGAAGTTCCTCTGCCTCCTGAAGTGTAGTTCAGGTGCCCTAAGCAGTGCGTTTAACCTATTCGTAAATATAATTAATTAGACTGCATCTCTATGTGTAAATGACATGTGTTAAATAACTCTTACATGTAAATATATAATATCTCTAGTGTAATGGACATGGATTTAAGTATTTTTCATGACTATCCTAATCTCTAGGTTTCAGTGCGATGTTGTAAGGAACCTCCCCGTGCATTGTGCGTGTCAAAGCTGTATAAATATATTAAAATTATCTACTAAGTTGTAATGACATAAATCGATAGTATAGAAGAATGGTTATAAGTGATTATCTATTGTTCCCTGTCATTCTGTATCTAAACTTGGGTACCTCTATGAAAGTTTAATCGTAGATCTATGTTGTCTAGATGTAGCCGGCTTAAGCTTTCCTTTTTTCCATTTGTCTTAGCCTCCACAGGTTCCCTCGGGGCGGGTTCGCTCCATGCAGCTTGCATTGCCATTGATAAGAGCTCTTCCTGAGGACGGCTCACTCTCACAACAAGTTCTGGGCGCTCCTATATTTATTGCAATGGCTGGCCCAAGTGTGTGGTAATAACGAGTAATATTGATGATTGGTCAGAGAAGCGTATTCGCCAGTGGCCAGTGTGCCACGGGATAGGAGCACTCTAGAACGTCAGGAGTTATTCTAGACATGTACGTATCTGCCCAAGTTAGGACAGAGTAGTCTCAGAAAGCTGGAGGGGACACTTGTCCGTTCTGGGGTGAAGCCTGCACTCTTGATCGTGTGGATCCGATCTGACTGCGATTCGCGACCAGTGTGGCTATAAGATGCTAGCCGCTGCGTCTAACGTGGGAATGAGCTAGCAAACGACATTGATGTTTCATGGACCATAAATCTACTGACAAGTTCACGAACACCAGAATAGTCCAATCACTGCAAGGCTATGATACTAAACAGAAATACGCTACCAACACGACGCCCAATGGAAGAAACCGTGCGCAAGTAAGAATTGTCAAATGGTAAAAACAATACCAATAGTGATAGAAACAAATTAATGGATACCTTTGATAGCGACAATCTCGTCAGTCCGGTACCAATGACCCGTACATCGGTCAATACCTACCGATATTTATTGGTCTAGGATGTCAAACAATGAGATAATGACGAAATGTCATTTGTACATTCAGTATGTACAGATATAAGTGTGGTGTGAGATAAGACGATCCTTGGCGGTTGAGACCATTGGGTTTACCGGTCAGGGGAGTACATCATCACGTATGTCAGTCAATCGATGTAGAACATAGTAAACGAATTTAGCTTTGGATCAGTGTTAATGGATGACCAGCTTATAGCACAGTGAGTTTAGGCTCCCCACAGTGGGCAGAGTTTAGCAGGCAGAGTTTAGGCTCCCCACAGTGGGCAGAGTTTAGCAGGCAGAGTTTAGGCTCCCCACAGTGGATAAGCTGCTCAATACTGACAACGTTGTGTGGCCATGGGAGAGACTAGGCACCAGTAAGTATATGACTGCAGAAGGTACAAGTATCTATTGTGATTCAATTTTTACCTTCAGTGTAGGCTGCAGTCATTGCTGTTGTTCTGTTACATACCTCTGTGAGTTTACATCTCGCAGGCAACAGCCATCTTGCAATCAAAAAGGCAATCTTGGACAGACGGACGTTGCTGAACAGACTGCAGAGAAAGAGAGGATCCTGGTGCAGGAGATGAAGAGGCACTGGGGGAGCCTACAAAGAGCTGTGGGAACTCTGGAAGCATCATCCCTGCATCTGCAAGGTCAGAGTAAGTTGAGGTTCATACTATTTTTGGACTGAACTTTTTGTCTTGCTTTACAAATATCATCCACACTATTTTGTGCAGTGGAATTGTAAATAATTTACTGCTTTACATGTAACATATAGGCAATGCAGTGGAGTTGTTAGAGAGAGGGAGGAATGGCCTTCTCTGCCTCCTGAAGAGAAGATTGCGTGAACCGACACAAGACCAAGACAACAGCAGGAACACCGACCACAAGCTGATTCTGGGAGAAGGCGCTATTTTTGATGAAGATGAGCACTCAGATGAAGATATGTGTCCTGTTGCTCAGAGCTCAGATGACGACTGCTGTGTTTTCTGAAATCATACATCACCCCTGCCTCTCGCTCTCGCTCTCTCCCGCAGGAGAGGGAGAAGGCCACCACCACCTCCCTCGGGAGCAGCCTGGTCTCCCGATGTTGACCCCTGACCCCTCACCTTCTGAACCCATCCAGGGAAACGTAATTTGCCTGATGATGCGCTAGTGGAGAAGGAATGTCTAATTTCAGCGCATTTGTTTCCATGTTTCCTCTCCTTCGTTTCTTCTGGTCCTCGACTATGGCGACATCAACAGCAACTCAGAATGTTGGCTTAGGACTTCTTTACTGAGGAATGTGGTTGTTGTTTAATGTTATTTTATTATTATATATTTTTTGGTATTTTCTATGCTGCTGGGATTGGGATGGTGTAATTTTGAGTTGCAAAATAGTCCTTGGTCTCAATTGGACTGCTAAAATAAATAAAGTAAAAGTCTTAATAAATAAATCAATAATGTCAGGACCCGGTGAGAGAAACAGTCACTAATAGTCGGCAGAACCCAGAAGATGAGGCAGACTCAGCAGTACTAGAGATGGTGGTTTAATAAAAGGACAAGATCTTCAGGCAAAGAATATAAATCCACCACGTCCAAAAATAAAGCTAAGAGGCACAAAATGGATATCCTCCAAAATACAAAGAAACTCCACAAAGTGGTAAAAACAGCAGGGAAAAACAAACCTCAAAAGACTACTCAAAAATACACAAGCACTAAACCAGAGAACCTCTGGAAAATCCAATAAGAGAAATATATGTTCACAACAAGGCTGGGGCTGGGTGCTAACATACAAACACTGAGCAAAGAACTGAGGAACACACAGGGTTTAAATACTAACAAGGGAACGACACACAGGTGCAAACAATAATTAGAGCAAGGAAAAAAACAAAAGGTACAAAAAA
>NW_019951883.1:0-4810 GCF_002910315.2 Salvelinus sp. IW2-2015 | reverse complement strand
CTTACCGGGTGGAGGCGCGGCTGTTAAGAATCATCCGCTGGTTGGGTTGTGCTCGGAGGACGAAATGGCTTTCGACCTTCGTTCTCTCCCGAGCCCGTACGGAGGGGGACGCGAACGATTGTAGCCGATGAGACAAGAATAGTAATTACTACGATGGATACCACGAAAATTGGGGAAGAAAATGGATAACATTATAAAAATAATAAAATAAAATAAAATAAATACAAATAAAATCTAAATATTACAAGCTGTTCACCAGCATTTTGCGAACCTCAAAAACTGTCTGCCTAAACATGATAATCTGTTGCATCTGACAATATTGGCTTCCAAACCAACAACCTGTGAGGCGGCAACTAAAGAGAATGAGGCTCAATTAAAAAGATGCGCCAGAAGTGCTGATTGAAGCACCACTCCCTTCTTGCCCAGTTCCCTGATGTTGCTACGGCAAATCAGCTTTTGAACACCTGAGGAAGCCCACTTCATTTGCCACGCACCGTCGTAAGCCTGGAACCACCGCCATTTACCGGTCATCACCGATATTCCAGCCACATGCAACGCGAGAAGACTGAAACTTGCAACAGCAGGAATGTTAACGATTCTTTTGCTAGAGCCCTTCGAAAAGTCCACTATCCACTTCAGTCAGCTCCTGAAGCACTTAATTGACCCTCATCTCCTTAAGCCGTAGAGAACACCAAACACTAGCTCCATAGTACATATGGAACAATATTAGAAAGGGTAAAAAATTAATTTGTCGCCCCCACACTTCCTTACGTCTGGTATAGCTTGGACACCCCAAATAACTTCAGATGCAAAAACAGCGAGTTATCATTATAGTCAGTCAACAACAGAGGTCAGCCGCACCAATGTGTCGGAGGAAACACCGTGTACCTGGCCCCCTTGGTTAGCGCGCACTGCGCCCGGCCCGCCACAGGAGTCGCTGGAGCGCGATGAGACAAGGATATCCCTATGCCAATTGTGCGTCGCCCCACGGACCTCCCGGTCGCGGCCGGCTGCGACAGAGCCTGGGCGCGAACCCAGAGACTCTGGTGGCGCAGCTAGCACTGCGATGCAGTGCCCTAGACCACTGCGCCACCCGGGAGGCCCGTGGTTGTAATATCAACAGTCCCTTATCCCTGGTGTATCTTGGCATGCGTCATTGAAGACTACATTTAATTGTGTGCAGCGCAATGGACATATAATGCACAATGTCTCAGAAAACTGTCTGGGTTGGCAWTACTCAKTATAGAAAAYAGTCGGGTCTGCAACCTGGACCTACAGGCTGTGGTAAAAACATTTGCACACAAAAAARGWGGACTTCAGGAGACCAGGGGAGTCTCTCAAGTTGGATTTTATTTAATTTACCTTGACTATTGCATCCCATTTGTGGAGGCTATTCGCCAGACAAAACTCGCTGAGTTCAACAATAAATTGTGGCTGAATTGATCCTTAAGCCGACTACTTTTTGCCTCAGTGTTAGGCTATTTGATATTTACATTTTATAAAAGGTTTATAAACAGCAGTATATAGCTATAGATAGTACACTGCATAATGAAACAATCTAGTGTTTTGAGGGTGGGCTGACTGTATGATTTTGCATTTATAGACTGGTTTTATGCACAACAACTTTKTATTAGAGGACGACCGATTAATCGTTATGGACGATTAATTGGGGCCGATTTTCAAGTTTACATAACAATCGGTAATCGGCCTTTTTGGACGCCGATTATGGCCGATTACATTGCAATCCACGAGGAAACTGCGTGGCAGGCTGACCACCTGTTACACGAGTGCAGCGTCAAAAGGAGCCAAGGTAAGTTACTGCTAGCATTAAACTTATCTTATAAAAAACAATCAATCTTCACATAATCACTARTTAACTACACATGGTTGATGATATTACTAGGTTAACTAGCTTGTCCTGCCTTGCATATAATCAATGTGGTGCCTGTTAATTTATCATCGAATCAGAGCCTACTTCAACTTTGCCAAACGGGTGATGATTAAACAAAAGCGCATTCGTTGCACAAATGTACCTAACCATAAACATCAATGCCTTTCTTAAAATCAATACACAGAAGTATATATTGTTAAACCTGCATATTTAGTTAAAAGAAATTCATCTTAGCAGGATAATTAACTAGGGAAATTAAATCCAATAGTCAAGGTATATGAAATACAAATGGTATAGAGAGAAATAGTCAACGAGTCATAATTCCTATCAACTAACCTAAAACTTCTTAAATGGGAATATTGAAAAACTGGGAATATTGAACCACCAGCTTTCATATGTTCATGTTCTGAGCAAGAAACTTAGACGTTAGCTTTTTTACGACGATGGCACATATTGCACTTTTACTTTCTTCTCCAACACTGTTTTTGCATTATTTAAACCAAATTGAACATGTTTCATTATTTATTTGAGACTAAATAGATTTTATTTATATATTATATTAAGTTAAAATAAAAGGGTTCATTGTTCGTTCAGTATTGTTGTAATTGTCATTATTTCAAATATATATAAAAATCGTCCGATTAATCGTAATCGGCTTTTTTTGGTCCTACAATAATCGGTATCGATATCGGCGTTGAAAAATCATAATCGTCGACCTCTACTTTCTATCCAAGCTGGGAGAGAGCGCGAGGACAGCTCATGTCATGCAGGTTCAGGTAGGCTACACAGGGAAGTTTTATATTTTAAAAAATCGATTGGTAGCTGATTAGTATGCTGTTGCATCAAATGTATTTTACAATCTGCAATGTTTGAATTTCCAACTTGAATTACTGAACAAGGAATTACATTATTGCCAGCAGTCTAAAAATGGCAGCATTCACAAAGCACTGTGTAGCTTTGTGAAATGTTAGGCTTAACATGACAAAATGACGACCAAATAGGTCTACCAATAAACATTTACCCATTAGCTAAAGCAAAACTATACATGCCCTGGCACCACAGAAAGCCTATCATTGATTCGATAGGCATGCAGCTGCATAGACATGTCGCAATTTCAGCACCATGGWCAGCGATCGGTAGTCTATACATTGTGAGTGACTGTCTGACTGACACATTCAATCTATTTTTATTTTAGAACGGTGGGAGGGCCGCACTCGAACCTTGGGGGGGGGGGGGTCCAGAGAAACTGCATTACGCCAGTGCGGCCAACCCGATGAATCTTGTGTCCTGTTGACATGTGGCTGTTCACAGTGACTCTGGGGTCATTAAGAGACAAGCTACTTTCTCCTCTCTCTGCTCCTCTCTGGTTTAGAGTTATTTATGGCATCATGTCTGCTCATACAGCCGCTTCCTAATTACACTTTGCCATCAAGATTAATGTTGGGCCTCGGTTGGCTGCATCTGCCAACTTTACCTTTGTTTCACCCTGCTGATGGATTGGGAGTGAAGCTAAAGTTTTTTTTCAAGATCCCCCTCCGGAAACCTGGAGTTAAGAGATCAGAGGAGTAGCAGGGGAAGGCAATCACTAGCAGTGCTTGATTTGGGCCGATGCTCCCCAGTATGGAGTRCCGTCAACTCATATTTTCTACTGCTTGAGTACCGGCACCTCTTATAGATTAAATCATTACCTCTTTGTTTCATGCTCTGAACGCTGCTGTGCTGACCATGATATCCAAAGGCGTTTGTTGAATGATATTTAGCTATTACTGTTGAATGATATTTAGAGACTTGATAGAAAATAAAATAACTTGAGACTTGACTTGCACTTGGAGCTTCAGAACTCGGGACTCGACTTTGATTTGAAATTATCTGGCCAGGTTTTGTAACGTTTTGTCACTCATTTTGTGGCACAGAGTCATATTATCCATATAGAATACAGTTTAGCAATCTGCTATGGRCTCATCTTTGCCAGAACATTACTATTAGGCTCCCTGGTGATTTCATTGCTCATTTTCATATTTTAGATAGGCGTAGTTTGAATGGATAATAATTATATACCTCAGTGGTGTTACTGGCCATATGTCTAAAAATAGCTGTAACATCGTGCACCATCAATACTTATGGGATGAATATGTAACATATTCTGGCGAATGAATGATGTGTTAATAATTGTGAGGAAGAGAAAGTCTCCAGCCAGATCATGCTTTCCATTTGATCCTGCAACCCCTGCTGCATACAGGTAGGCCATATGATCCACCAAACAACAATAGGATAGACCTGCTGGTCTTTTGGTATGTCAAAATTGTCTTGAAATGTATCAATTATTACATCATGTAAATATGTTGTAGACAAAGTAATGAAAATGCTATCTGGTAGCCTCAATAAATAGACAGTGATCTGTAGTTGTACAAGTCACTGCATTTACTTGAGACTTGACTTTTGACTCGACTCAACTCGACTTGCTCTTAGAATGCACGACATGGACTTGACTCGAGACTCGACCTGTTCTGCTTGTGACTTGAGACTTTCTTGTGAGTCGAATAATAGTGACTTGTCCCACCTCTGCTGCAGCCTGATCATTTTAGTTACCAATGATGGCTCTCTCGGTTARTTACTGCCTGCAGTCAGTAGGTGATATCTGATTGTTGTGGTTAATAGTTGAGAAAATGTGACTGATATGTAATGTGAGGAATATCCATTTCCACTGTGTCTAGTAGGACAGCAGAGACGATTTTTAAATGGTTTTGAAACGGAAGATTCTGTTGGACACCATATTGTGTCCTCAAAGCCCCACCAACTAGTTAGATCAATCTTGATGGATGTAATTTCCTAAATGGAGTATTGGCTTTATGTGCCGACCAGCTGCCTTGGCTTGGCTACAGTAGGAGTCTGAATGTATTATCCACATAATGGCTTCAC
>NW_019951882.1:0-4812 GCF_002910315.2 Salvelinus sp. IW2-2015 | reverse complement strand
CACCAATCAAACACACACTACAATGCCTCGACATTAACTCCTCAACAACACACACACACACACACACACACACACACACACACACACACACACACACACACACACACACACACACACACCACAAACCCACACACAAACGCACGATGGACACACACCACACAACCCACACACACAAACATTCTATTAAATAATGAAGAAAGCAAATGTTAAATTAGTTCAATTGCAAAAAACCCTCCTCTTGATGTTGTCTCCAGCTTCCTAGGTCATCAGGCTGCTGATTATCCCGCACACCTGTCACCATCGTCTCGCGCACCTGCGCCTCATGACACTCACCTGGACTCCATCACCTCCTTGATTATCTCCCCTATATCTGTCACTCCCCTTGGTTCTTTACCTTAGGTGTTATTGACTCTGTTTTTCATGTCGGTGTGTTGTTTGTGTTTCGTGGTTTTTGTTTCGTTTATCCCGACTCCTGCGCCTGGGGGGAACATATCAACTGGGGACTGGGGGGACATACTCAACTGGGGACTGGGGGGGAACATATCAACTGGGACTGGGGGGAACATATCAACTGGGGACTGGGGGGGGGACATATCAACTGGGGACTGGGGGGAACAATATCACTGGGGAACTGGGGGGACAATATCAACTGGGGACTGGGGGGAACATATCAACTGGGGACTGGGGGGACGATATCAAACTGGGGACTGGGGGGGAACATATCAACTGGGGACTGGGGGCATATCAACTGGGGACTGGGGGGACAATATCAACTGGGGACTGGGGGGACAATATCAAACTGGGGACTGGGGGAACATATCAACTGGGGACTGGGGGGACATATCAACTGGGGACTGGGGGGACATATCAACTGGGGACTGGGGGGGACATATCAACTGGGGATGGGGGAACTATCAACGGGGACTGGGGGGACATATCAACTGGGGACTGGGGGGAACATATCACTGGGGACTGGGGGGACATATCAACTGGGGACTGGGGGGAACTATCAACTGGGGACTGGGGGGAACATATCAACTGGGGACTGGGGGGGAACATATCAACTGGGGACTGGGGGAACATATCAACTGGGGACTGGGGGGAAATATCAACTGGGCTGGGGGGACAATATCAACTGGGGACTGGGGGGGGAATCAAATGGGGACTGGGGGGGAACATATCAACTGGGGACTGGGGGGGACATATCAACTGGGAGCTGGGGGGAACATATCACTGGGGGGACGGGGGACATATCAACTGGGGACTGGGGGGAACATATCAACTGGGGACTGGGGGGAACATATCAACTGGGGACTGGGGGGGGACATATCAACTGGGGAACTGGGGGGGGACATATCCAACTGGGGACTGGGGGGAACATATCAACTGGGACTGGGGGGAACATATCAACTGGGGACTGGGGGGAAACATATCAAACTGGGGACTGGGGGAACATATCAACTGGGGACTGGGGGGAGGGACAATATCACACCTGGGGACTGGGGGGGAACAGTATCAACTGGGGACTGGGGGGACATATCAACTGGGGACTGGGGGGACATATCAACTGGGGACTGGGGGGAACATATCAACTGGGGACTGGGGGACATATCAACTGGGGACTGGGGGGGACATATCAAATGGGGACTGGGGGAAACATAATCAACTGGGACTGGGGGGGAACATATCAACTGGGGACCTGGGGGGACATATCAACTGGGGACTGGGGGGAACATATCAACGGGGACTGGGGGGACATATCAACTGGGGCTGGGGGGGAACATCATGGGACTGGGGGGGACCATATCAACTGGGCTGGGGGACATATGCAACTGGGCACTGGGGGGGGAACCATATCAACTGGGGACTGGGGGGGGGGGGAATATCACTGGGGACTGGGGGAACATATCAAGCTGGGGACTGGAGGGAACATATCAACTGGGGACTGGGGGGAACATATCAACTGGGGACTGGGGGGGGAATATCAACTGGGGACTGGGGGGAACATATCAACTGGGGAGACTGAGGGAACATATCAACTGGGACTGGGGGGGGGATATCAACTGGGACTGGGGGGAACATTCAACTGGGGACTGGGGAACATATCACTGGGACTGGACATACTGGGGACTGGGGGGGGGGAATATCAACTGGGGACTGGGGGAACATATCAACTGGGGGACTGGGGGGGGGGGGATATCAACTGGGGACTGGGGGGAACATATCAACTGGGGACCTGGGGACTGGGGGGAAATATAAACTGGGGACTGGGGGAACATATCAACTGGGGACTGGGGGAACATATCACTGGGGACTGGGGGGAAAATATCAACTGGACTGGGGGGAACATATCAACTGGGGACTGGGGGGGAATCAACTGGGGAACTGGGGGGAACATATCATCTCGGGACTGGGGGGGGACATTATACAACTGGGGACTGGGGGGAAACATAATCAATGGGGACTGGGGGAACAATAACTGGGACTGGGGGACCAATATCCAACTGGGGAACTGGGGGGGGGATATATCAACTGGGGACTGGGGGAGGCATTATCAACTGGGGACTGGGGGGGAACAATCACTCGGGACTGGGCGGGACATATCACTGGGGGATGGCGTGGTGTGCTTTGAATGAGTGTGTTTGTTTGTGCTCTGTGATCATGACTGAGATATGAGTGTGTGTGTTTGACCGTGCTCTGTGATCGGGACTGAGTGTGTGTGCTTGGTTGCGCTCTGTGATAGGGACTGAGTGTGTGTGTGTGTTTGGTGCGCTGTGCCCAGCGTAGTGTGTGTGTGTTTGGTGTGCTGTGCCCATCGTGGTGTGTGTGTGTGGGGGAGGGAGGGGGCTCCCTGTGGCTCTGACACATTCCCTGGCCTTGGAACAGGAGGAGTGGGTCAGTGTACACACAGCATGACTCTTCCACCACAGAACACAGAGCATTCACCATTAAACTCTCTTATCTCAAAGCTCCACTGAGGTGAATAAACACATACAAACAATAAACACGCACAGACTTAAAATCACGCATGTACACACACCCACACGCCGAACCCACACATACACACACCATAGAAAGACTACTGAATGCGTCATGGCCTGGGCTGTTTCTACATGCATGTACATGTATGTGCTGGTGCTGTAGCTTACAGTAGTTTAGTTGTTTACAGTAGCTTACAGTAGTTTACAATAGTTTACAGTAGTTTYCGGTAGTTTACAGTAGTTTACAATTGTTTACAATAGTTTACAGTAGCTTACAGTAGTTTACAATAGTTTACAGTAGTGTACAGTAGCTTACAGTAGTTTACAGTAGCGTACTGTAGTTTACAGTAGCTTACAGTAGCTTACAATAGTTTACTGTAGTTTACAGTTGCTTAATATAGTTTACAGGCTTCTGTCATTGTGGCTCTTTGTGGATGTCTGTGTATTTGGGATTGCATGCGTGTGTTTGGGCCTCTCAAACATTGCCACTGTTTCTAGAACATGGTGTGTGTGTGTTGTGTGTGTTTGTGTGTGTGTGTCTAGGTGTGGATGATGGAGCTGACATCCCCAGAGACATGGTGGTGGGCATCTATGAGAGGATCCAACAGAGAGAGCTGCGATCCAATGAAGACCACGTCACCTACGTCACCAAGGTGGAGCAGTCCATTGTGGGCATGAAGACAGTAAGGACACCAGGGCTTGACATTAACGCTTGTTCGCGACTAGTGACATTTTGGGGGGGGGGGGGACAATCAGAATATACATTTCTGTTGTCTGAATGGACAAGTCAAATAAAAACCACAAATATCTCAATGTCAAACAATTACTCCCATCAGAGTTGGATCAGAGTGTCCTCCGTATGCGTTGCAATGTGCACTGTTCTCCCAATCTCTGCAGACCGCATCGGAGTGGAATTGTATTGCATTGACAGGCACGAGCGGTCTTTCAATCACCTGCACAGATCCCCATGTAGCCGCGTGTGCACACACAGATGCAAGCGTACACACAGATGCACACACACACACACACACACACACACACACACACACACACACACACACACGGTAAGACCGATCCATCAATGTTTACTTGGTGACAGAAGCCACTCAGTCATCCTATAGCTTGTAATTTATCATTGACAGACACTMACAATACATCTGAAAACAATAAGKAGTGTTTGAGCTGTTTTTGTCACTCAAGAGCAAGTTTGAGAACATACCCAGTGCAATAAGTTAGCCCAAGGGTGTCAAACTCATTCCACGGAGGGCCTAGTGACTGAGGGTTTTTGTTATTTCCTTTCAATGAAGACCTAGACAACCAGGTGAGGGGAGTTCCTACCTAAGTAGTGACCTTAATTCATCAATCAAGTACAATGGAGGAGTTAAACCCACAGACGTTGGGCCCTCCGTGGAATGTTAGACCATCAAGGTATATCTATCTAATCCAACATCATGTCGTTTCCCGTTGGCTCAGATGGTTACACCTAACAAAACCGGCCGCGCGCGTGCGCCGTCGTGCGCCGTCATGCGCAAATAGATTTCCCCCCACACCAAAGGCGATCACGACACGCAGGTTGAAATATCAAATCAAACCAATTAATTAACAGGTCGAAAAGTATTAAACATTTATGGCAATTTAGCTAGTTAGCTTGCAGTTGCTTGCTAATTTGTCTGATTTAGCTAGCTTGCTGTTTCTAGCTAATTTGTCCTGAGATATAAACGTTGTGTATTTTACCTGAAATGCACAAGGTCCTCTACTCCGACAATTCATTCACACATAAAACAGTCACCGAATCGTTTCTAGTCATCTTTCCTCCTTCCAGGCTTTCTTC
>NW_019951881.1:0-4816 GCF_002910315.2 Salvelinus sp. IW2-2015 | reverse complement strand
GACAAGAGTGTCCTGACACGCCTATGGCAATGGTAACCAGTTCATGCCGGAAGTAGGCCAGCCGAGACCAGGACACCACCTGGTTACGAATGACTACGTGAACTTTCCTATACGCTCAGGGAGTCGCGGCGTAGCATTAATTTCGGTGTAAGTTGTACAACGGGACGCTGAGATACACATCCTCGCGCTGCTGTCAGACATAGCTGCGTTGTCTCCTGACCTTTAGGGTGGTGCTTTACATGCTGATGTGATCCTGTCCTCGCCTGCATGCGCAATCACCATCGCGGACCGCTCCTCGCCCCCTGGGCAGATGATGTCCCTCTATTGGGATGGGCTAACGCCCAACAGGTGCGGCGTTGTTGCTTAAGCGTTGTGGCCCGGAATACTCCTCCTATCTCGCAAACGGTCCTGACTGTCGGTCCTGCTCTGTATTCAATTGATGGTCAATCTATTTATTATCCCTTCACTATAGTCGCGATTTGGCTGCTCGAAGCTTAGGCACGCCGTCGTCCCGTGTACGTGGCACGTCGCCAGCTGATACGTCTGTTGCATTTCCGTTCGCCTATGTCATCCGCGGATTCGCCGTTCGAACGCAATGCGCAGGCGACGGGGGTGCGATCTAACATCGCGCTTCGATGTCATAAAGATTAGCTTCATCCTAACTTGTCGTCAGACTTGTTATCTCCTGTTCCCGTACACCCAACAAAGTGCCGTATCGCCTCATGAAACCACCCTCTGGAGTGTAAGGCTAGCCGCCGTGCCCTGATCATAGATTTATCGGGTCAACTACCCCCCCGCCTGGCCCCACACACACACACACAACACAACACACACACACACACAACCACACACACACACACACAGCAATAAATGTATGTTTATTCAAATTATCACTCGATACTGAATGGCCAATCTCAATTCAGATTAGAAATGGTGTTCATTCAGTCAATATTTCTATTAAATAATGTTTTCAGATCAAATTTGAAGGATGGTCGATTTACATGAATATTCATATTGGCCCAATATTTGCATTGGACTTCATCGAAACATAAGGGTCAATATCAATATGCAATAAGCATATTGGGAGAGAAAACGCTAATTAACAACAGTTTCATCGCAGGTGTCTTTTTCTGAATCGGGCTCCATGGGTAACTCCTCCGGCAGTGATGTGACCTCCTTGTCGTCGCAGTTGCCGGACACCCCGAACAGCATGGTACCAAGTCCGATGGACACGTGAGACCAGCCCAACAGTGACGCTTCGAACTCCAGCATGCTCCCGCGTGCCCTGCATGAGAATTGGCTAGTTAACAGCTTTGAGAGGAAAAGGATTTCATCTTATTTAAAGAACAATAACGCTGGATGTGTCTATGAGGATGCACCATTTGTTCACGGAGGGACCGGTCTGCATTTCTCAGGATCGGATGAATTTTAAGTTACCAGCCAGTGACAACCAAGGGCTATAACTAAAGCAGAGGCTGAGCCTCGGATCTTACCTACATGGTTGGACATAGCCTACGTGAGGATTATATCTACAAACATTCAACTTTATTATGAGTCGCTAGCTTGTAATGATGAACATATCAGAACATTATCCATAGTGGCCAACAATTGTATAGTTTCATCTATGTACGTTTCCTATGTCGGGTTGCGACCATATGGAGACCCCATGACTCTGTAGATGTGCATGATTTCTAGAGATGATTTAAAATCAAGCCTTGTAAAATATTGTAATTAAGTGGATGGGATACAGATTGTGGAACCTTTCAAGAAAAAGTAAGTTATTGATATTTATTATGCGAAAATGTAGGCTATCGTAATAAACCCATATGAACTGTTTCATGTCTAATGAACTCTGCATGTGAAATCTCATAGATGCAGTAATTCAATCAAATATTAACTGAAATTTCAAATGGACAAAATAAATCACTATGTATTTATGAAACGGCTATTTCATGGTGGTTTTGCGTTGCCATAAGCCTATGGGCTTAATCTAAACTATGTAGCCAGGGTGAAAAACGTTTGAGATATAATAGGCCTATAGAATCTCAAATTAATTTCGAACCATCCAAAATAAATCACTGTGATGTCAGTTAAGACCACAATCTCTCAGAGAATCGTGTTAGTCATTAGTTTACATCAAATTGATTTTCTCTATAATTTTAATGGCATATTGAAAAATCRTAACGCAACAGAATCACAGTTGGTCAAATGCAAGCATTTCTACATTGAGGGCTGTTTGTTAAATACAATTGAGGACAACATATTGTTTATTTAATTGTCCTCCACAAATGGATTTGCGATGTGATCATTCCAGTTTCACTTGTAAAGTCACAAGTCTAGACAGAGGACAGGGCTCGGCGGCTCCTTATCTACGCTTGGCATCATCTGCAAACGATACATTGAATGGAACCACAACAAACCCACCTCTCTCTGTCGCTGGAGTCTGTGCTGAAGGGGACTCCCACCCTGCGAACGCATACTGGCATGTCTTGGGTTTATTTTAATTCCAGGCAAAATCCTGGATAGCCTCTGGACAAGGAGTGCAGGTCAAGATACTGACGACATACTAGACCTCAACAATTTGTTGTTGAGAATTAACTTTCTGATCAGAGGACGCAACAGCATTCTAACCTCTTAATCACGATCGGAAACATGATCAGTCTTTCAGCACAGTACATAGTAGTCCTAGCTAGGTCTCTTTATGTGACTTCTGGCATCAAATCAAAAAGCCATTAGGCCTATCCTGCCATGCATAGTCTTTTATGTCAATAATTGTAGCTATGCAACAGTAGCCTACTGACCAACAAATTCTGCCCTTGTACCCCACCTAATCTTTCCTCTGGAAATATTTCATAATCGTGGTTAAAAGGAATTTTAGAAACAAAGCATATAATTGAGATACAGGCCTAATCAAATTATTACCCCCTTAAACATAATATATACACATTAATATTCACTTGATAAATGTTTTGCATATAAGGAAGCAATGTCTAGAATAAAAGTCAATAACTTTCAATGTCGCACAGAAAATAACAGCATCCATAGGCCTCAAATTTTGGAATTGCTTCATCCATTAGCCTTGCTATAGGCCTAGATAGGCTATGTAGTTAGTTGTATTGTTGCATATTTCTGTCATTTACACAACTCATTCATTCGTCCATAAAGCCATTTAAGAGGGGGGGGGGGGGTGGCCAGACCACTGGCAAATAAAATAAGTGAGTAATGCTATGTGGCTTTTGGCAGTCAGATAAGGTTTTAAAGTTTTATCTAATTTCGCTTTGATCAGATTAATTATTGTATGGAAATTACAGTTCAAATAGCCATTAAGTGTAATCTGAATAACATCATGTAGTACAACAAACAGCTCGTTAATCCACTGTTGGCGCTCGGAGGGTCAGAATGAAAATAGTGTCAATTTTCGGATTTCCTATACGATAACAAATGATGAATAATGGACACATTTCCCATATTAAAAGTAATCAGTTGTCTATATTTGACCTTAAAGATCAGAAGATGAAAACTAATTAGGCGTATCCAAAGTTTTGGGGTAGGGGTAGGCTACACTATTTCAGGGAAATAATAACTAGGTATTTTACAGGGTAGGCCATTTTTAGAGCTGCAGTATGCTGCTTGATGTGAAATGTTTTAAGAGTTTATGTATTTACTATCCTTAATGTGAGAGACCTTTTAATGAATATAAAGTTGAGAGCCATTGGCAAATTGTGGAGAATGGTATACCAGCGCCTGTTAAGGTTTACGTACTGAAGAAATTATTCAATCTGCATAACATTTCTAGGAAGTTTATTGTCTTTCAACGAATTCCCTGGTTATGGTTCTTGTGGGAGCGCTGAAATTACTGTTGGGTTGATTGGGCTGTCCAGGAAGAAGCAGAGGATTGACTGGCCTGCTAAAGAATGAGTCCTGGTAATAGAGAAAGGAAGCCATATTTGTTATTAACCCACGTCTCAATCCATGGATATTTAATCATATTACCAAATGTTACAATGCGTGCAGGACAGAAAATACAAGACAGAGGAGGCTAGTAAGTACTTTATTAATTGATCATTGATGATTCGAGACAGTGGAAAATCACTGTACTTGAATGAGTGGTCGCACCAGTCTTAGATAAATACTGAGGAATGAATGATCGCATAATAATAAATAATTATGTATGGGATAAAAAGTAATTTAATAACTCAATTTATTTTTGTAAGTTGTTCCACACATAAGGCAGACAAGGGAAATATTTGTACTTGAAATGGAAGCTCCTACTAGAGCAAATTAAATTGTATCGATAAACAATATAGGCTATGTAAATTACTTTGACGTACAATGCCCAAACTGTACATAACTATCAGGGAGAAACATTTGGATGCAAGGTTCATTCATTTAATGTATGAATATTTAAGGAACTTAACAGGAAGTGCACGTATTAGTGATAAGTGTGTTTGGTAATTAACATTATGAGAGTAGTTGTTGATTATTCTGCTCTTTCTACGTAAGTTGTCATTCTATCAAAAGAAACCAACGACGAAAGCAATGACTTGGTTGAGCCAAGGAACATAATTATTGTGCGTGACTCAGAATAATACTACGATATGCCTTCCATCAAACTTTCGTGCAAATCGCATGACATCGAATGGATATGACTTACATCATAACTTTTAGTTATACATGTGCATCTCAAGTTGAGGATTTATCTCGTCTTTTAGGATTTAATTTTTTGGAGGCTAAGAGCATTTTTAAAGATACAGCATATGCGGCGCTTCAATTATGAAGAAACGTATGTAGTGTAGAAGTATGTAGTGTAGATGAG
>NW_019951880.1:0-4819 GCF_002910315.2 Salvelinus sp. IW2-2015 | reverse complement strand
GTATCGTATCACACAGATTGCAGCCACTTGTTAAAGGCCTTTCTTTGTCAGGATTGTAGGCACATGGGTTTAATCACACTGCTATACAGAGCAGGCAATAAGCTTAACGTACCACAGTACTATAGGCCCTGTAATCTCACCCCAGACAACAGAGATATCAAAGGCGATTTTCAGACTGGGCCCACACATTTTTTTAGCATTAATAAACTTTGAGTATACCTGACCATTTAACGTGTAATAAAAGTGTAAATATCTGTGTTGACGGGGTACAATTGATTAGGGTGATCAGGAAGACATCCTGGCAGCAAACTCACCTAACCCGTAGTTTCGTCACGATGGTGCCGACAGCTGAATCAATATTCTCTGCTATTTCATCTGCAGCCATCCCAGAGTGGGCCACACAAGCCATGCTAAAACAAACAACATTTTACAGGAGGCAATGTGTATATAAATGAATGTGCATTAATTGCCATTTTGTGTCAGTTGCAGAGACAGGCTCCAATAGAGAGGGAGATCTGTCAGGATATATTTTGAGTCACTATGGCACCATCATTGCCCATGTCCAACACGGACAGGAGGACAGGGTTTGCTGAGGCGCACTTACTGACTAAGTCAGAGAGCAGGCCTCACCAGCAGCYGCCGTTCTTAGAAATGGAGATTGTTGTTCCCTGGATGGTTCTCTGGATGTCCAAGGCCAGCTTCTTGCRCTGCTGGTTCAATGACAAAGGCTCCCTAAGCAGGGGAGAGAAAAAACACACTCCGTTAGATTAGAACTCTGTAAGGGCTAGCTTAAAGGCACATTTAAACTTACAGTTGAAGTCGGAAGTTTACATACACTTAGGTTGGAGTCATTAACTCATTTTTCAACCACTCCACAAATGTCTTGTTAACAAACTATAGTTTTGGCAAGTCGGTTAGGACATCTACTTTGTGCATGACAAGTCATTTGTCCAACAATTGTTTACAGACAGATTATTTCACTTATAATTCATTGCATCACAATTCCAGTGGGTCAGAAGTTTACATGCACTAAGTTGACTGTGCATTTCAACAGCTTGGAAAATTCCAGAAAATGATGTCATGGCTTTAGAAGCTGTGGAATTTAGGCTAATTGTCATCATTGGAGTCAATTGGAGGTGTACCTGTGGATGTATTTCAAGGCCTACCTTCAAAATCAGTGCCTCTTTGCTTGACATCATGGGAAAATCAAAAGAAAATCAGCCAAGACCTCAGAAAAACAATTGCAGACCTCCACAAGTCTGGCTCATCCATGGGAGCAATTTCCAAACACCTGAAGGTACCACGATCATCTGTACAACCAATAGTACGCAAGTATAAACACCATGGGACCACGCAGCCGTCATAGCGCTCAGGAAGGAGACCCGTTCTGTCTCCTAGAGATGAACGTATTTCGGTGCGAAAAGTGCAAATCAATCCCAGAACAACAGCAACGGATCTTGTGAAGATGCTGGAGGAAACAAGTACAAAAGTATCCATATCCACAGTAAAACAAGTCCTATATCGACATAACCTGAAAGGCCGCTCAGCAAGGAAGAAGCCACTGCTCCAAAACCGCCATAAAAAAGCCAGACTACGGTTTGCAACTGCACATGGGGACAAAGATCGTACTTTTTGGAGAGATGTCCTCTGGTCTGATGAAACAAAAATAGAACTGTTCACAAAATAGATGGCACCATGAGGGGGGYAAATTATGTGGATATATTGAAGCAACATCTCAAGACATCAGTCAGAAAGTTAAAGCAAATGAGTCTTCCAAATGGACAATGACCCCACGCATACTTCCAAAGATGTGGCAAAATGGGTTAGGGACAACAAAGTCAAGGTATTGGAGTGGCCATCACAAAGCCCTGACCTCAATCCTATAGAAAATTTGTGGGCAGAACTGAAAAAGCATGTGCGAGCAAGAAGGCCTACAAACCCGACTCAGTTACACCAGCTCTGTCAGGAGGAATGGGCCATAATTCACCCAACTTATTGTGGGAAGCTTGTGGAAGGCCACCTGAAATGTTTGACCCAAGTTAAACAATTTAAAAGGCAATACTACCAAATACTAATTGAGTGTATGTAAACGTCTGACCCACTGGGACTGTGATGAAAGAAATAAACCAATCTATCATTCTGACATTTCACATTCTTCACGTAAAGTGGTGATCTTAACTGACCTAAGACAGGGKATTTTTACTAGGATTAAATGTCAGGAATTGTGAAAAACTGAGTTTAAATGTATTTGGCTAAGGTGTATGTAAACTTCCGACTTCAACTGTATAAGAGGACATGTATTTCAAAACCAGGGAACAGCACTATGGGCTATGTTGATGTTCCCAGAGAGTGAACAGGGAGACAGCACAAAAAGGATACCGCTCCCCTGCCTCACTGGAATGAGTTTCATATAGCAATGGAGTTAAAACAAAATTCATACTGAGAGTGAACCAGGTTCCGAACCAGTGCAAAAATTAGTCTCTAAATAGATTTCATTTGACTAAAATAGACAAGGTGATCAACCAACAATATTTACGAGCTTACTTCTTTCTCTCGTAGAAGTGCGAGGACAGCAGGCGGCAAATGCGGTCGTCTGAAAGAAACATGTCAAAGTTCCKRAGCAGCCGTCGTTTGGCTTCAAAGGGCTTGTACTCAGTCCTCAGTGTCTTGTAAGGGATCACCTAAAGAAAGACAAAGGGATATGCCTGGATGAGTCGTGTCTCGTGCACCAAGAAGTAAACGAGGACCATTTCATAAGTAATCATCATTATTACATACATAAAAAGTATGACAGTAAGTAACTGTCTCAAAGTTGTAGCGACACACTCCAATAGGGAGGAAAGTCCGTCTGGATATATTTAGAGTCACAATGGCACCATCGTGGCCCATGTCCAACACTGAGACAGGAGTACAGGGTTTMCTGGGGTGCACTTATTTCACACTGGATGACCAAACACTAGCTACAGACTAGAGTAAAATCAGTTGAAGAGATGCATTGGACAGTTCACTGAGTAAAACATATAACCCCCCCCTCACACGTTACTGTCAAATTCAACACAAAAATCAATATCTTTGGGCTACACATGACATTGAACACTTTCTGCCTGTGGACATCTGTTCTACAATGTGCCAGCAGAGCAAGATACCCTTTGTTGGCATAATTGATCTCTTTCAGGCAGAGTACATCTGGCATACCACGTTTTATTGAAAAAGTGAGACAGAGGGAAAGTGTGTGGTGTTCCATTCATTTCTATAGTGGCATCCAGCTTAAGCCAGGCCCAGCTCCATCTCCACTTCATCCCTGAATAAATCAAATCAAAGTTGATTTGTCACGTGCGCCGAATACAACAGGTGTAGGTAGACCTTACAGTGAAATGCTTACTTACAGGCTCTAACCAATAGTGCGAAAAAGATTGTGTGTGTAGGTAAGTAAAGAAATAGAACAGTAAAAAGACATTTGAAAATAAGAGTAGCAAGGCTATATACAGATACCGGTTAGTCAGGCTTATCGAGGTAGTATGTACATGTAGGTATGGTTAAAGTACTACGCATATATGATGAACAGAGAGTAGCAGTAGCGTAAAAGAGGGGTTGGGGGGGGGGGGGGGGGCGCAATGCAAATAGTCCGGGTAACCATTTGGTTACCTGTTCAGGAGTCTTATGGCTTGGGGTAAAAACTGTTGAGAAGCCTTTTTTCCTAGGACTTGCACTCTGGTACGCTTGCCATGCGGTAGTAGAGAGAACAGTCTATGACTGGGGTGGCTGGGGTCTTTGACAATACCCTCTAAGTGCCTTGCGGTCGGAGGCCGAGCAATTGCCGTACCAGGCAGTGATGCAACCGGTCAGGATGCTCTCGATATTGCAGCTGTAGAACCTTTTGATGACTTCAGGACCCATGCCAAATCTTTTAGTTTCCTGAGGGGGGAATAGGTTTTGTCGTGCCCTCTTCACGACTGTCTTGGTGTGTTTGGACCATTCTAGCTTGTTGTTGATGTGGACACCAAGGAATTTGAAGCTCTCAACCTGCTCCACTACAGCCCCGTCGATGAGAATGGGGATGTGCTCGGTGCTCCTTTTCCTGTAGTCCACAATCATCTCCTTAGTCTTGGTTACGTTGAGGGATAGGTTGTTATTCTGGCACCACCCGGCCAGGTCTCTGACCTCCTCCCTATAGGCTGTCTCGTCGTTGTCGGTGATCAGGCCTACCACGGTTGTGTCGTCTGCAAACTTAACGGTGTTGGAGTCGTGCCTGGCAATGCAGTCGTGGGTGAACAGGGAGTACAGGAGGGGACTGCGCACGCACCCCTGGGAGCTCCAGTGTTGAGGATCAGCGTGGGCAGATGTGTTGCTACCTTCCCTCACCACCTGGGGACGGCCCATCAGGAAGTCCAGGATCCAGTTGCAGAGGGAGGTGTTTAGTCCCAGGTTCCTTAGCTTAGTGATGAGCTTTGAGGGAACGAATGCTGACTGTAGTCAATGAATAGCATTCTCACATAGGTGTTCCTTTTGTCCAGGTGGGAAAGGGCAGTGTGGAGTGCAATAGAGATTCCATCATCTGTGGATCTGTTCGGGCGGTATGCAAATTGGAGTGGGTCTAGGGTTTTCGGATAATGGTGTTGATGTGAGCCATTACCAGCCTTTCAAAGCACTTCATGGCTACGGATGTGAGTGCTACGGTCTGTAGTCCCCCGTCTCCGTGGTCAGGCCTCTTCACCTACCTCTTTGAATTGTCAGGGATGCATGCTGTACACTTAGCAAAACTGGTCTTTCCACCCTACCCGCTGTCTTGCCATAGTTGCACGCTGATGCCTCGTAACTA
>NW_019951879.1:0-4822 GCF_002910315.2 Salvelinus sp. IW2-2015 | reverse complement strand
AATCTGTCACGTTCCTGACCTGTTTTCCTTTGTTTTGTATTTGTTTTAGTTGGTCAGGGCGTGAGTTGGGTGGGTTGGTCTAGGTTTGATTTTCTATGTTGGGATTTTGTGTTCGGCCTGGTATGATTCTCAATCAGAGACAGCTGTCAATCGTTGTCCCTGATTGAGAATCATACTWAGGCAGCCTGGGTTTCACYTGTGTTTTGKGGGTGTTTGTTCCTGTGTCAGCRTTTGGGCCACACAGGACTGTTTCGGGTTAGTCAYGTTTGYTGGTTTTTGTATTTTGTAGTGTTTGTTGTTTTTCCATTAAATAATGAACTCTTACCAATCCGCATCTTGGTCCGATCCATGCTCCTCCTCGTCTGAGGAGGAGAACGACTACGACAGCCGTTACACAATCACACATATGGTCATTGCCACTGGGAGTGGCATGGGTCAGGAACTTAAGGCATGGCCCTATTATGGTTGTTTCTAACCTCAGATTATAAAATGATTAGACAAAAAAAACTTGCGCTGGATGATAAAAACAGAAAATGTATACATTAAGATCAGGCACCACACTCTAATAAGGATTTTTTTAAAACTTAATCATGTCACAATCAACTTTTACCAGCTGAATGTAGACACAAATATAATCCGTTTTTGTATTTACAATTTTCTGAATTTTTTTATGATCGGATATGCAAATCAGTTTATATTGGTCCCGTGTGGCTCAGTTGGTAGAGCATGGCGCTTGCAACGCCAGGGTTGTGGGTTCATTCCCCACGGGGGGACCAGGATGAATATGTATGAACTTTCCAAATTGTAAGTCGCTCTGGATAAGAGCGTCAGCTAAATGACTTAAATGTAATGTAAATGTAATTAAATATGTACATATTTGCATATACAGTTGGCCTAAAACATACATGCTAAGACATGTACGTAAAATGCATTTTGGGAAGAGAATTTGGTCTAGAATAATAAATTGACAACATATCAACAATTCCCTCTAAGCCTGGAGAATGTTTCTAAGGATGCAGTGTTGAAGGATAGCCACACGAACTTTGGTGAATGACGATGCTTCCGAAGCTGAGAATAATGAGTTGGCATGTGGGAAGAGCCTCACTATCGGGAAGTGGCAGTTAAAGACAAGTCTATTGAATTTAGCAATAGCCAAATGCCTATTTTGACCCAATCACCATCTCTTCAAAGTAATTTCCTACATGTAGTCCAGTTTGCAACATTCTCTATGAAATGGACCATTATGAGTGAATCACTGAGCTTTGAAATTATGGATACCAATCAAAAGTTTGGATACACCTACTCATTCAAGGGTTTTTCTTTATTTTTACATTGTAGAATAATAGCGAAGACATCAAAACTATGAAATAACACATATGGAATCAGGTAGTAACCAAAAAAGTGTTAAACAAATCAAAATATATTTTACATTTGAGATTCTTCAAAGTAGCATATAAAGTAACATATGCTGAGCACTTGTTGGCTGCTTTTCCTTCACCCTGCGGTCAAACTCATCCAAAACCATCTCAATTGGGTTGAGGTCGGGTGATTGTGGAGGCCAACACTCTCCTTGGTCAAATATCCCTTACACAGCCTGGCGGTGTGTTTTGTGTCATTGTCCTGTTGAAAGACAAATAATAGTCCCACTAAGCACAAACCAGATGGGATCAAATCAAATCAAATTGTATTGGTCACATACACATGGTTAGCAGATGTTAATGTGAGTGAAGCGAAATGCTTGTGCTTCTAGTTCTGACAGTGCAGTAATATCTAACAAGTAATCTAACAATTCCACAACAACTACCTAATACACACAAATCTAAAGGGTTGGAATAAGAATATGTACATATAAAATATATGAGGGATGACCGAGCTGGCAATAGACAGATACTGTATATACATCATGAGATGAATAATGTAATATGTAAACATATTAAAGTGGCATTATTTAAAGTGACTAGTGATCTATTTATTAATGGGCCAATGATTCAAGTCTGAATGTAGGCAGCAGCCTCTCTGTGTTAGTCATGGCTGTTTAACAGTCTCGCTGCTAAAACAGGGATGGCGTATCGCTGCAGAATGCTGTGTTAAACATGCTGGTTAAGTGTGCTTGAATTCTAAATACATCACAGACAGTGTCACCAGCAAAGCACCCCCACACCTCTCCTCCATGCTTCACAGTGGAACACCACATGTGAGTTCATCCGTTCACCTACTCTGCGTCCTCACAAAAAAATGCGGTTGGAACCAAAAATCTCAAAATTGGACCAATCAGACCAAGGGACAGATTTCCACCGGTCTAATGTCCATTGCTCGTGTTTCTTGGCCCAAGCAAGTCTCTTCTTCTATTGGTGTCCTCAGTAGTGTTTCATTGCAGCAATTCGACCATGAAGGCCTGATTCACGCAGTCTCCTCTGAACAGTGATGTTGAGATGTTGTCTGTTACTTGAACTCTGTGAAGCATTTATTTGGCTGCAATCTGATGTGCAGTTAACTCTAATAAACTTACCAGTTCATCATAGCGCTGATGGCTTTTGAGACGGCACTTGAAGAAACTTTCGAAGATCTTGACATTTTTCCTGATTGACTGACCTTCATGTCTTAAAGACAAAGGTTGGCTACTTTGAAGAATCTCAAATATAAAATATACACGTATTTTGATTTGTTCAACACTTTTTTGTTTCTACATAATTCCATATGTGTATTACATAGTTTTATGTCTTCACTATTATATCTTACAATGTAGAAAACAAGAAGAAGGTCGTGGCAAAACGTCACATAATCATACTTAAAATTCTTGAACTCTCTTTAAAAAAAAATAAACACTGACGAGGAAATGTCCTCAACTGCACTTCACAACGCCCTCGGTGACCACAAAGTATGTCCTCACTAAATCACAACACATTCCTTCAGTTCCCTGAACCCCAAACCCCACTCCTCACACACGCGACGGCCTGGCCAACAGCCCCCCCCCCCCCCCCCCCCCCCCACACACATACACCTCCTCCTCCTGACAGACAGACAGGTGTAGGGCAGGCAGCTGGGGAGCGGGCCAAAGATAAGAGCTCCAGATAAAGCCTTTCACACAACCATTACAGACCGCTGCTGCACTATAATAGAGCTGTCTGTCGCAGTCTACATCTACACAGAAGAGAGAAAAAACCTTTGGGGAAAGATAAAACCGTAGCGTTTACAAATAGTTACACGTCTACTATTCAAATATGACAGCTAATCTGATCTCCATTGAAGGAGAGAGGAGTGAGACTGTGTTAATATAACAGGGACATGGAGTATGTGTATCCTGGCACGACTGACTCTGTAATTAAGGAAGGGTTATGTGTCACGGAGCTGAAACCCCAGTCTTGTTTACAATTGCATTGTGTGTTGTCTTTAAGTGTGCATAGCAGAGGCTTCACAGTCCAGCATCCAAAGGCAGTTCTACCCCTCTCTGGTCCTGTTCAAAGACACCTTTATTTTTCTCCTGTGAGCTGACTTGATATCTCACATGAAAGCAACACCGAGTTATTTCATTTAGCTGATGTAATCAGACATCCATCGCGGTGTAATGCGGTTAGCCAGACCTGGGGAGTAGTGTTACATGGTAGGATGTGTTACTGTGTGTGAGGGCATACATGTGGGTGTGTGTGTGTATGTGTGGGTGTTTTTTTAACCTAACACACACACACACACACACGGTGGTGGAAGTTACACCTGCCCTTTGCTTGTCAGCCACACCCCCAATTTCCTCTCCTCTCTTTTCGATTCACATCCTCCCTCTACTTATCGGCTCCATCCCTCCATCCCTCCTGAGAAAAAGGAAAAGTGAACAGACAGTCTTTCAGCTTAGTCCGCAGCAGAGCGCGTGCCTCTTATCTTCACCGTTCTGAGAAAAAGACAAAAGAAGAAAAGTAAACACACTCTCATCCACTCCCCCCGGCTGCCCATGGCAAGTCAAACAAACCTCCAGGCATTTTCCAGTATGGCAGGTGTTGGTGTCAGGTCCAGGCAACCCCAAGGAGAGTCAACAAACACACACACACACACACACACACACACACACACACACAACACACACACACACACACACACACACACACACACAACACACACACACACACACACACAGAAACAGTTGTTCATGCTACAACTGCATTGCTTTGTTGTTGGGGGCTCGGTAAGTAACTCGTGTTGTCACTTAACCAGCCTGCCTCCTTTTTTACAAATCACATTTTTAATATCTTCAATTTCCATCGTGAAAAATGTCCTATTAAGTTATCAAGTGTTCTGTATTCTTTTTAGTCGCGCAGTTAGTGTTATGTTATTTTAATGAGTGTTTTGTACATTATCGTGTTGTAAATTCTGCATTTTGACAGTTTTACTGTGAGCAAGAATAAATTAAAAAAAAATCTAACTCAGCATAATCTGGCTGTAATGAATGTGTATCTGACCCTGTTAAATGACATTACTATACAGTATGTGGTGGCAAAATTGGAGTTTGAGCTGTTGTAACTTCTCAAGGTTTGTGCTTGTTCCTGTGTTGAATTGTGACGACTGCATCTCATACAGTCCGACGCCTGTTACATTCTCCCTGAAACACAAGCATTGTTGTAAATAAGTTAGATGTTGCCTGTAATAAACAAAAAACTGATTAATCAACCTAACCACTACTATATGAGTGACATGCACAATCTCCCTGTGAAGATTCTCCCTGATAGACTAAATACAGAGACGAAATCTCACAATTAAAGCAGTAAGCGCTACTTAAGATTCACTAATTGTACTAAATAGTCTAACAAATGACAGATAAATACTAATTATGAGA